>NC_046659.1:29246838-29266263 GCF_010883055.1 Belonocnema kinseyi | reverse complement strand
TCGCACTAATGCATTCCTGTGGAAAAATCTAGATGAGCATTTTTTTGTTTTTCGTAAACCCATTTTTTAAACAATTAGAGCATTTGTTGTTCAGCGCTCTGTTGCTCCATGCTCGTAGATGTGGATTTCAAAGTTGAGTAATTAGTTTTTTAAAAAAAAGGACTCACATCATAAAATTAAAAATTCCTCTGGATTCGCCTGCGAAATATCTCGGTGTGCATTTTGTGTTTTTTTGCTTGAAAACTTTTTTAAACATTTACATAATTTTTTATATTTGTGCAATTTTTATAAACAAAGTATGCGTCGGATCGAAAATCCAAGAGCACCAATGCATTATTCTCGAAAAAATCTAGATGAGAATTTTTTTGTTGTTTCGTCAACCCATTTTTTAAACAATTAGAGCAGTGGTTGTTCAGCGCTCTGTTGCTCCATGCTCGTAGATATGGATTTCAAAGTTGGGTAATTAATTTAAAAAAACTAATAGTCACAACAAAATAGTAAAAACACCTCTCGAGTCGCCTCGGAAATATCTCGGTGTGCATTTTTTGTTTTTTGGTTAAACAATTTTTTAAAAAATCACGCCATTTGTTATCTTTCTGCAATTGTTATAAATAAAGTATGCATCGGATCGAAAATCCAAGAGCACCAATACATTCTTCTCGAAAAAATCTAGATGAGCATTGTTTTGTTGTTTCGTAAACCCATTTTTTAAACAATGAGAGAATTTGTTTTTCAGCGCTCTGTTGCTTCTTGCCCGTTGATAGGGTTTGCATCTTATAACTTTAACTACAACGATTGAGTGCTGTGTCAAACAATTGAATTGTAAGGTGTTTGTTTTTGATTTTCTGAATTTCGTAATAAATCTCATTATTTAAAGTTACTTTGAAATTGCACATATTTCATAGTTTTCAACAGCGGCGCAGCCAGAGGGAGGGGGGGGGGTGTGTCTTAGCCCCTTCCGAAACTAATTATTTTCATTATTCAATTAGCTTTTCCCCCACTCTTTGCCTTTACATAAACCCGAAGCCCCATCTAGAAAAAAATAGAAGCCCCCCCCCACCCCGAACAAAAGTCTGGTCGCGCCGCTGGTTTTTAAAGTTACAATCTGGCGAATCAATTATTCATACATTTTTTATATTCAAATTACAATTTAATGTAAAAAATCTTTAATTAGTTTTTGTTTGCAGTATCGGCGTAAATCGGTTTTCATATGAAATTTCTTTGAAGTGCAATATGTTAGAATGACTGTTTTCAAATTACATGATTTCATATTTCAAAAATTGAGCAAATGAAATGAATATTGGAAAAAAGTCGAAATTTATTGTACACATTTTTCTTCCAAGCAAGTGCAAGATTCCCGATAAACAAAAAAATTCAGTTTCATTGTTTGGTTTTTTCTTAGTCTCAAAAAATTCACTTCAACTTCACGGTCAATCTTCGAAAGCGATTATTATAATATGTTGTACGTTATAAGCAAATGATGCCTACTGAAAAGGATTAGCAAGCGCGTGCCTGCCTATATCTGACATAAGTACTTTATTTCTGCAATAAATATATACGGATGGCAGGGTGCGTAGTAAACGTACATATTATAAGGCGGCTGGCGATTGAAAGAACTGTCGCCAGATTGCCTAATTGCCCTACGTCTTTACACTTTTCATCACGGGGAAATCTGGTAAGGCGCTGATCTACAATTGCCATCAACTTTTGCCATATATAGTTATAAGTTCTGAAATGGTTCCAAAATAATGTTAGGTTTGAAAAGATTTCAAAACATAGGAAAACTCAAACTCTTCCTTTTTTCAATTAATTTGAAATTATTTTTTTTAATAATTCATTGTTTTTTTAATTTACCAAATTTTCAGTATACAATATTACAGATTGTTAGGCAATTTTTTGTTTTTGCTGGATTTGTACAAATTTATCGAAAAACATCGAGTACCAAGATAAGAAAGTTTACGTTACATTCACGAGGAAGTTTTAAATCACTTTTTGAAGCAAATTTTTAAGAGAATATTTAAAAATAGTGCATAACAAATTTTCATGTATAAACTTATATTCTTAGCTGAAAATTGCTTTAAATTATATAATTTTTAAAATGTATCAATTTCTTAATAATCTTATAATTTAGCATGTTATACCCGATTTTCGCTTTTTATTGATCAGTGAGGAGAAGCCGTATAGTGGTGGAACCATCTGCAGGTACCCAGGATCGAATTGATGACCGCCCGTTTTGAGCACGTCACATTTGAGCAAATTGTAATTTTGTGACTTTATTGCCTTAATATTTCATTTTTAAAGAATTTCCCGATCTTTCGAAACATATCGTTCGAAACGAACTAATGATATCGGCCAAAATTTGAGAACAGGAGTACCGCAACATTCAAATTACAAACAAATTAAACTTGTGCTAAATAGTGATATTCTTGTGTCCATTTGTGCCGTATATTGTTGTTTTAATAACCAAAAAACAGGGTCACAATTTTTGTAAGACTTTTGTTTTTATTATATCTAGGCGGTAATAAGTATACAAAATTTTATGTAGTAAACTGGGAATTTTGTTATTATATAATTTTGATATTAAGAAAAATTTCTCTTGAGATTATAATTCTTTAATTATAAACAGAGGTGATGAACAAATACAGTACTAAGGCATTTTTTGACAGGAAATTATAATTTTTTCGATGTACATTTTTATAAATGAGGAACTTTATGATCATTTTAGCAAAATTCATAATTCGTTGATAAATCGTATGATTTTTCTAAAACAAATTTAATAAACAAATACATTATTCGGGCATTTGTCGGCAAGAATATCCAGGGTTTTCAATGCCAGTCTTTTCAGTCAGGAACTTTCTTAAAATTCCAGCAACATTCATAATAAGTTTATAAATTTTATGATTTCGTTAAACAAATTAAATCAATAAATGCATTAATCAGGTATTTTTCTACAGAACAATTTGATTTTTTTGTATGGAAACTTTTTTATTAGGATATAAAAAGAAATTTTTGTTTATCGAGAAATGCCCGCGAATCATGCATTCGTTTATTGAATTTGTTTTTAAGAAAATATAAAATTTAGCAACCAATTATGAATTTTGCTGAAATCATCATGAGGTTCCCCATTAAAAAAACTGACATCGAAAAAACAGAATTGTTTCGTCCACAGATGCCCGAGTAATGCATTTGTTTATTAAATTTGTTTTTAAACATCATAAAATGTATCAACTCAACATAAATGTTACCGAATTTATTATGAAGATCTAAATTATAAGTCTGACATCGAAAAAAAAAATTTTTTCGTCGACAGATGCCCCACTAATGCATTTATTCATTAAAGTTGTTAAAACAAAATCACAAAATCGATAAAAAAATAATACATTTTGCTGAAGTTTTCATGAAGTCCCTAATTAAAAAAGTTGACATGGAAAAACACGAAATTTTCTGCAAACAAATACCTGATTATTGCATTTGTCGTTTCAATTTTTTTAAAGATATCATAAAATTTATCAATGTTGCTGAATTTCTCATGAAGTTCCCAACTGAGAAGACTGGCATTGAAAAAATCGAAATTTCTTGACGACAAATCCATTTTGCTAAAATTATCACAAAATTTCCTAAATAAAAAAAAATTAAACAGAAATCGACGAATATTTCTGTCGAAAAACGCCTGATTACTGCATTTGTACCTTAAAATTGCTTATAATATAAAAAATTATAATCATAAGAGGATTTTTTTTTTATTATTTTGTTTTCGTTCAAATCTCTTGCAACATAACTTGAAAAAATTTATATTTATGGAAAATCAAAGAAAAAATTTGTTCAACAAATAATTTTTTTATGGAAAAATGTTTTGTAAATTGTTTAATATTGGAATATCCTTAACTAATGTAACTTATTGCATGCAAGCCTATGCTACTAAAGCGATTTCAACCATTTTCCTGTTATGGAAAAGCACCGGGAACGTCAAATCAAAAAGATGGCCATTTCTTTCGTTCATATTTGGTTATTTATAAAAAAATTGAAAACCTAATTGAAATTGACAGAAAGTGGCCAAAATGGACATGTGTTCCGCGGGAATCATTTCCCCAGCTTCATAATACGTTCCCGAAGCAGGGGATATATTTGGCATGTCTTCCCCGGGCATCAATTCCCCAGCTTAATACGAGGGTGAATCAAATGTTAACCGGAAATCTTTTTTAATATTTATTTATTTATAAAACAATACAAAAATACTATTGACTATTTTTCTACATAGTCTCCTTCACGCTCTACACATTTTTTCCAGTGGTTTGGAAGCTTGTTAATTCCTTGCTCGTAGAAACTTTGAGGTCGAGTCATCAACCAATTGCGCACGAATTCCTCAACATCTTGATCGTTGTCAAATCGCAATCCTCCAAGTGCATCTTTCATGGGCGCAAACAAATGATAGTCATAGGGTGACAAATCTGGGCTGTATGGAGGATGCTCAAGGGTTTCCCAATGCATAACCTCCAGTTTTTGTTTCGTTTCACCCGCCGTATATGGCCTGGCATTGTCATGAAGAAGGATGACGTTTCTGATGGGGTTACCGCGTCTTTTGCTTCAGTAAGCGGTCTTTGCTGCCTCCAACAGCTGGCAGTAGTAGGCAGCGTTAACCGTACGTTGATCATGTAGGAAATCAATGAGCAACACTCCTCTGTAGTCGAAAAAGACGGTCGCGAGGACCTTACCGGCTGAGAGACGGGTTTTGGCTTTCACAGGACCGGCTTCGTCTTTCCTTCGCCATTCTTTACTCGCCATCTTGGACTCGGGAGTGTAATGATGCACCCATGTTTCATCACATGTCACGATATGCTTCAAAAAAATCTCTCCCTCCCGCTGAAATCGATTCAAATGTCTCTTACTGATTCGCAGTCGGATGTTTTTTTGATCTTCGTTCAATAACTTTGGGACCCATCGGGCACATATTTTTTTGAAACCAAGATAATTTTTAATGATTGTTTGAGCGCTTCCATAGCTAATGCCCACCTGTAAAGCGATTTCATGAATAGTGAACCGTCTGTCACTTTCAATAAGGTCATGAACTGCACCAATGTTATCGCCAGAGACACTTGATCTTGGACGTCGATTATGACTCATATTTTCCACACTTTCTCGTCCACTCTTAAACTTATTGGCCCAATCAAACACTTGAGTTTTAGACAGAGTATCATCCCCATACTGATCCTTCAATCGAGTCAAAATTTCGCACGGTTTAACGCCTTCTTTAGTTAAAAACTTTATTATAACCCGTTGTGCAACGGACGCTGGAACCGGTTGCTCACTCATTGCTGTATTGACGAATTGACTGAGTCAAACAGCTCACCAAGCGTTTTACCCACTCCTAATACACTACATTACAAGAACCTACACTGTGAGAGTGCTTGCATTGGCTAAGAAAAGTATTTGTAAAATTCCGGTTTATATTTGATCCACCCTCGTAATACGTTCCCGAAACAGGGGTTATATTGGGCATGACTTCCCGAGACATCACTTCATCAGTAAAATATGGAAATTGACAGACTGTGGCAAAAATAGGCTTGTTTTCCACGGGCATCACCTCTCCAGTGAGATATTGAAATTGACAGACTGTAGCAAAAATGACATTTCTTCCACGGGCATAACTTCCCCAGTGAAATATGGAAATCGACAGACTGTCGCAAAAATAGGCATGTCTTCCTCGGGCATCACTTACCCAATGAAATATTTAACTCAACAGAATGTGGCAAAAATGGGCATAGCTTCCCCGGGCATCACTTCCCCAGCTTAATAATACGTTCTTTCCAGGGCACCAGTTCCCTAGTGAAATATTGAAATAGACAGTCTGTGGCAAAAAGGGCTTTTCTTCTCCGGGAATCACTTTCCCAATGAAATATTGAATTTGACAGACTGTAGCAAGAATACGCATGGGTTCCCTGAGCATCTTTTCCCCGGCGAAATATTGAAATCGACAGAATGTGGCAAAATTAGGCACAATTTCAAAGGACATAAACTCCCTAGTGAAATATTGTAATTTACAGACTGTTGTCAAGATGACCATGTCTTCCGCGGGCATCACTTCCCCAGTGAAATATTGAAATCGACAGGCTGTGGCAAAAATGGCCATGTCTTCCTAAGACATCACTACCGCAGGGAAATAGAGGAAAGTACCCAAATATGAGATACCAACTCTGTTTGGCGTGATTGTCGGAATTCTATGTACTGAGTTTAAAAGTAATATAGGTCATTCTTAAGGAAATTTAGTTTGTCATAAGAAGCTCAAATAAAAAATTTTATTAAAAAATTTTTTTTATGCTGAAAATACAAAAAATGTAAAAAAGTGCTTTTTCCAAACTCGACAAACTATTCTCATAATATGAGATGCCCCAAGAAATAGCTAATAAAATGCAAAATAAAGTATTGTTTTTAATGAAAAACTTCATTCTATGTTTCCGAAATATAAATTTACTGCTATTTAGACATATTTAGTTTTTGCAGCAGTCACAAAAACTTTTGTAACCAAGTTCCCCCGCGCAGCCACAGTGTTATAAAAACCACAGGTATCACATATTATAAGAACCACACCGTGCAATTATGCACTTACTATGCCTGACCTGTACAATGAAAAACTTCAATACTATCGATATTTTCCTACTTAGTTATTCAATCCCCATCACTCCAGACAAACTTTACTGCTAAATATATATTTAATGATTAATAAATAGGTTTTAAAGAATTCCCTTCCAAGAACTCGAACACCATCGATTTCACAAAAAGTTCGCCTATAATCTTTAGAAGCCCAATGAAAAATGGACTATACCACGAAATTAATCTTTCTTCAAGGGCTACAAGTAAGTGATAGAACCAACAGAATGGGTCTCTTAGTTTAGCTGATACCCCGTTTTCTCATATTACGAGAATATCTCATATTCGAGTACTCTCCTCTATTGAAATCGACAGACTGTAGAAAAAATGGCTATGTCTTCCCCGGGCATCACTTCCCCAGTGAAATACTGAAATCAAGATAATGTGACAAAAATGGGCATATCTTCCCCGGGTATCACTTCCCGAGTGAAACACTGAAATCGACAGACTGTGGCAAAATTAGGCATCTCTTTCCCAGGCATCACTTGCTTAGTGAAATATTGAAATCGACAGAATGTGGGAAAAACGGGCATGTCTTTCTCGGGCATAACTTTCCCAGTGAAATATTTAAATCGACAAGCGATGGCAAACATGTTCATGCCTTTCCCGGGTATTACTTCCCCATAGAAACATTGAAATCGACAGAATGTGGAAAAAAGGGACATGTCTTCCCCGGGCATCATTTCCCCAGCTTCATAATACGTTCCCGAAACAGGGGTTATATTGGACATGTCTTCCCCGGGCATCACTTCCCCAGTAAAGTATTTAAATTAACAGACTCTTTCAGAGCTGCCAGAACGAGCTGCAAATTTAACGCCACCATACCTACCGTTTGGGAGCCGCAAAACAGAAGGTGCGTGATTACCGCCGTAAGTTCTTGTGTTAACCGAAAATGATCGACTCGATTTCGGATTTCTTCTGTACGATGATTGCTGATCTGAAATCTTCGGAAGACGTCGGTGGTCTTCTATTTACATCTCGATCCCTATTTGAAAGAAATGGAAGAAATTGGCGAATTTAATGTTTCGCGTTCAGAAAAGAAATTTTTCCAACTAAATTGATGAATCAACAAAAAAAAAACTAAATTTTTAACAAAGTAGTTCCACCTTCAACTACGAAATATGATAAAAATCCTGAAAATTCTTTGAAATCGCTTGAAATTATTGAAATGTATTGAAAATTCCTTGGAATGTTTTAAAATATCCTAAAATTTTTAAAATCCTTAAAAATGTCTTGAAATTTTTTAAAGCTCTTTAAAATTTCTTGCTATTTTAAAAATACCCTAAAATATTTTAAATACTTTAGAAACTGATACTAAATTATTATAATCAATTGAAAATTCCTTGAAATCTTTTAAAATTCTCTCAAATTTTTCAAATCCTTCGAAATATTTTGAAATATCTAGAACTTTTTTTTAAGATTTCTAAAGTACTTTGGAATTTTAAAAAATGGTCCTTCTAAATTTTTTTTAATTCTTTGAAATTCTTTTAAATTCTTTAGAGTAAGTTGAAAATTTCATCCAGCTGCCAATACAACGTTAATTTTGAGAAGAACTGAAAAATGTATTTTTCGAAAAAGGCCAACTTTAATTTTTCCCTTGAGAAGAAGTAGGAAAATTAGAAAATTTTAAATTTCTGACACTTGATAATCAGAATTTTGTCAAGCCCACGGTTTCTAAAGCCCAAAATTTTCTAAATGTTAGTCTAAAACTTTAAAGAATTTCAAGAAGTTTCAAAAGATTTTTAAGGATTTTAAATATTTGCGGGTGTTTTAAAAGATATCAAGGAATTTTCAATTTATTTTGATAATTTGAAGGAATTTCAAAGAATTAAAAAATTTTAAAGTATTTTAGAAATGTTTTAAAAAAAGTTCTAGGTACTTCAGAAGATTTTGAAGGATTTGAAAAATTGGAGAGAATTTTAAAAGATTTCAAAGAATTTTCAATCAATTAAAGAAATTTAATATGAGATTTTAAAGGATTTGAAATATTTAAAAATATTTTAATAGACTTCAAGGAATTTCGATTCCCGGTAATAAGAGTTGAATAGAGAAAAATTAATATTTTTAGATTTCAGCGTAAAAGTGAAGATTTTTCTATTATTTTAAATTCGCGATTTTTCTCTCCGTCTAAAATGTCATTATAAGAATAGGATATATCAGAAACTAATTTATTTCTGTTCCTATAGCGGCCGCCACATAGGTTTCTATTCCCCAAAAGAGGACGTGTTTTCAATATATTTAATTCCTTGTAATTGTACCGACAGATAACCTCACAGAGATCTCTTCTATTCCCCAATAGTGTTCATATTTTAAGATGATTTAATTCCTTCTAATGAGTTCAAAAAATATGTGTAATAAATTCTTTAAATACCTTAACGTGGAATATAAGCTTTGAAAATTTAATTTCAATCAATTCAAGTCCGCCTCTATAGAGTTAAATAATTTTCGAATCTATAAGTTATAGAAAGATTTAATAATAAAAAATGGGTTAAATAAATGCTTTCGTTAAATTTTACTAATTTCATTGAGAGGAATAGGATTTTCACTTTTTATGTTCTCGTTGGAGAATTTTTAGACCGAGGAAAAATCGCGTATTCATAGGAATACAAATTCTTAATTTTTCTAAATTCAACGCTTATTACCGGGTTGATTACAATAATTGAGTATGAGATTCTGAAGGATTTAAAATATTTCAGCGAATTTTTAAAATTCTAAGGAATTTTCAAGGACTTTAAAACATTTCAAGAGATTTCAAAAGATTTTAAAGGATTTTAAATATTTGAGGAAGTTTTAAAAGATGTCAAGGAATTTGCAACTTATTTTTATATTTGAAAGGAATTTGAAAGAATTTAAACAACTTTGGCAGGGTTATTTAAAAAAATTCCAAAGAACTTTAGAAATCTTTAAAAGATGTCAAGGAGTTTCAAAAGATTTGGAAGGTTTCGATATATTTGAGAGTATTTTAAAAGGTTCCAAGGAATTTTCAATTTATGACAGTAATTTAATATGAAATTTTAAAGGAATTTATGTATCTTAGGATATTTTAATAGATTTCAAGCCATTTTCAATTAATTTTAGTAATTTAGTATGACATTTCAAAGGATTTGAAATATTTTAGGGTATTTTTTAAATTTCAAGGAATCTTCAAGAGTTTAAAAAAATTTTAAGAGACTTTTAAGGATTTTAAATATTTTAGGATATTTAAAAATATTCCAAGGAATTTTTCATTCATTTTAATAATTTCAAGCGATTTCAAAGAATTTTAACGATTTTTATCATATTTCGTAGTTCAAGGTGGAACTACTTTGTTAAAAATTTTGTTTTTTTGTTGTCGTTGATGATTCATCAATTTAGCTGGAAAAATTGGTTTTCTGAAAATTGAACTATTTTATAGAAAATTCTTTTTGTTCTTGATTAAAAATTAATTTTTTAACAACAAATTTAACTATTCTATGTTTCATTGAAAATTGATCTTTTTTAGTTAAAATTTTTTGTATTTTATTGAATACTTGTCTTTCTTGGTAGAAAATTCATCTTTTGTGTCGAAAATTTACCTATGATTAAACATTTTTTTGTATAGAAAATTAGTCTTGGTGGAAAATAAATGTATTTTGTGCAAAATTTATGTATTTTATTAAAAATTCTTTTTTTTAGTATACAGTTCAGCCTTTTGGATAGAAATTTAACTTTTAGTTCAAAAATTTAACTACTATGTTAAAAAGAATTTTAACCATTTTTGGTAAATTTATGAATTTTCTTCAAAATTTTTTTTTTAGAAATATAGTTGTTTTAGTTAAAAGTTGAACTATTTTTTTCATAAATAGTCAACCAGTCATTAATATTGATACCATATTTTATCATTATAATATTAACACGAATAATATATATAATAGTAATAATACCCATTCTACATATTATATACACCCGAAAAATTTAACCTAAAAATCGACTCATGCATTAAATTAAGAATCACGCGAAACATTAAATTCGCCAATTTCTTCCATTTAATTCAAATGGGGATCAAGATATAAATAGAAGATCACTGAAATCTTCCGAAGCTTTCAGATCGCTTATCGTCGCACAGCAGAAAACCAAAGTCGAGTCGTGCATTTTCGGCTTACACACGATCATACAGCGGTAATCATTCACCTTCTGCTTTGCGGTTCCCAAATGGTAGGTATGGTGGGAATAAATTTGTAGCTCGTTCTGGCAGCACTGGACTGTGACAAAAATAGACATGTTTTTCCAGGGCATCACTTCCCCAGTGAAATATTGCAATCGACAGAATGTGGGAAAATGGGCATGTCTTTCCCGGGCATCACTTCCCCCGTGAAATATTTAAATCGACAGTCTATGTCAAAAATGGGCATGTCTTTCCCGGGTATCACTTCCGCAGTAAAGTATTTAAATTGACAGACTATGGAAAAAATAGGCGTGTCTTTCCAGGGCATCACTTCCCCAGTGAAATATTAAAATCGACAAAATGTGGCAAAAATGGGCATGTCTTTTTCGGGAATCACTTTCCCAGTAAAATATTGCATTTGACAGAATGTAGCAAAGATGGGCATGTCTTCCCAGGGTATTACTTCCTCAGTAAAATATTAAAATCAAAAATCTATGACAAAAATGAGCATGTCCTCCCCGGGTATCACTTCCCAGTGAAATATTGAAAAGAACTCACTGTGGCAAAGATGGGCATTTCTTCCTCGGGCATCTTTTCCCTAGTGAAATATTGAAATCGAGAGTTTATTGAAAAAATGAGAATGTTTTCGCCGGGAATCACTTCCCCAGTAAAATATTGAAATCGACAAACTGTGGAAAAAATAGGCATGTCTTCCCCGGGTATCACTTTCCCAGTGAAACATTGAAATCAATAGATATGCCGTTTTCCCCCAAAAATCGGTGATGCATGGGGAAGACATGCCCATTTTTGTCAACGTCTGCCAATTTCAATATTGCACTGGGGAAGTGATGCACGGGGTAGACGTGCCATTTTTGCCATAGTCTCTCGATTCCAATACTTCACTAGGGAAGTAATGCCCGAGGAAGGCATATCCATTTGTGGCATAGTCTGCCAATTTCAATATTTTACTGAGAAAGTGATGTCTGGGGAAGACGTGCCCATTTTTGCCACATTCTCTCGATTTCAATATTTTATTGGGGAAGTGATGCCCGGAGGACACATGCACATTTTCGCCACAGTCTTCAATTTCAAATTTGACGGGGGGAGTAATGCCCGCGGAAGGCATATCCATTTACGCTACAGTCTGCTAATTTCAATATTTTACTGTGAAAGTAAAGCCTGGGGAAAACAGGCCCATTTTTTCCACAGTCTGCCGATTTCTATATTTCACTGGGGAAGGGATTCCCGGGGAAGACATGCCTATTTTTGCTCCAGTCTGTCGATTTCAATAGATGAATGGGGAAGGAATTCCCGGGGAAGATATGCCCATTTTGCCCCAAACTGTCGATTTCAATATTTCATTGGGGAAGTAATGCCCGGGAAATGCATGTCCATTTTTGCTACAGTTTGTCTATTTCAATATTTCACTGGGGAAGTGATGCTTGGGGGAGGAATGCCTAATAAAACCCCTGTATCGGGTACGCAAGATTAAACTAGGGAAGTGATGCTTGAGGAAGACATGCGCATTTTTTCCAAAGTCTGTCAGTTTCAATATTTAACTGGGGAACGTTATCCCCGGAGAAGACATGTCTATTTTGCCAGAGTCTGTCGATTTCAATATTTGACTGGGGAAGTATTGCCCGAGAAAGGCATATCCATTTTTACCATAGCCTGTCAATTTCAAGATTTTGCTGAGAACGTGATGCCTGGAAAAGACATGCCCATTTTTTCCACTGTCTGTCCATTTCCATATTTCACTGCGAACGTTATCCCCGGGGAAGATATGCCTATTTTTGCCCCATTCTGTCGATTTCAATATTTCACTGGAGAATTAATGCCTGGGGACAGCATATCCATTTACGCCACAGTCTGTCGATTTTAATATTTTACAGTGGAAGTAATCCCCGGGGGAAGACATGCCCATTTTACCCACAGTCTGTTAATTTCTATATTTCAGTGGAAAAGTGATGCTCGGGGAAGACAAGCGTATTTTTTCTACAGTCTGTCGATTTTAATGGTCGACTGGGAAAGGAATTACCGGGAAAGACATGCCCATTTTTGGCCCAAACTCTCGATTTCAATATTTTACTGGGGAACTAATGCCGGTGGAAGGCATGTCCATTTCTGCTACAGTTTGTATGTTTCAATATTTCACTGAGGAAGTGATGCCCGGGGAAGAACGCCTAATAAAACACCTGTATCAGGTGTGCAAGATTAAACTGGGGAAATGATTATTATGGAAGACATGCCCATTTTTGCCACAGTCTGGCAACTTAAATAGTTTACTGGGGAAGTGGTGCCCTGGAAATACAATCGAATTTTTGCCACAGTCTGCCAATTTCAATGTTTAAATGCGGAACGTGATCCCCAGGAAAGACATGCCTATTTTCGCCCCAGTCTGTCGATTTCAATATTTCACTTAGAAGTAATGCCCGGGGAAGGCATATCCATGTACGCCACAGTCTGTCAATTTTAATATTTTACTGTGAAAGTAATGCCTGGGGAAGTCATGTCCATTTTTCTCACGGTCTGTCAATTTCTATATTTCGCTGGGAAAGTGATGCTCGGCAAGACATTCCCATTTTTTCCAGAGTCTGTCGATTTATATATTTAAATAGGGAAGTGATTCCCGGGGCAGACATACCCATTCTTTCCACGGTCTGTTAGTTCCAACATTTTACTGGAGAATCTATAGCTCGGGGAAGATATGCCCATTTTTGCGACAGTCTGTCGATCGAAATATTGCACTGGGGAAGTGATGCACGGGAAAGACATACCCATTTTTGCCACAGTCTGTCAATTTCAATATTTCTCGGGAAGCGATGCCCGGAGAAGACATGTCCATTGTTTCCGCAATCTGTTAATTTCAACATTTCACTGAGGAAATGATGCCAGGAAAGACATTTACAATTTTGTCACAGTCTGTCGACTTATATATTTAATTGAAGAAGCGATTCCCGGGAAATATATGCCCATTTTTGCTACAGTTCGTCGATTTGAATATTTCACTGGGGAAGTTATGCCCGTGGAAGAAATGCCCATTTTTGCCACACTCTGTATATTTCAGTTTTTCACTGGAGAAGTGATTCCCGGAGAAAGCATGTCCATTTTTGCCACATTCTTGCAATTTTCATATTTGACTGAGGAAGTGATGCCCGGGGAAGACATGCCCATTTTTGCCACGGTCTGTCTATTTTCAATATTTCACTGGGAAAGTGATGACAGCGGAAGACTTGCCCATCGTTTGCACAGTCTGTCAATTTCAATATTTCACATTCTTTCGAGTTCAATATTTGTCTGGGGATGTGATGCCTGGGAAAGACATACCCATTTTTGCCACAGTCTGTCAATTTCAATATTTCTCTAGCATGTCCATTTTTGCCACATTCCGTCGAGTTCAATATTTCACTGGGAAAATGATGCCTGGAGAAGGCATGCCCATTTTTGCCACAGTCTGTCAATTTCAATATTTTAATTGAGGAGTCATGGCCGGGAAATACATGCCCATTTTAGCTACATTCTGACGATTTCACTCGGAAAGTGATCTCCAGGAAAGACATGCCCATTTTAGCCATAGTCTGTCCATTTCAATATTTCACTGGAGAAGTGACGCTCGAGGAATACATGCCCATTGTTTCCACAGTCTGTCAAATTCAATATTTCACGTTGGAAGTGATGCTCGGGATGATATACACACAGACTGTCAATTTACATATTTCACTGAGGAAGTGAGGCTTGGGAAAGACCTGCCCATTTATTCCACAGTCTGTCCATTTCAATATTTCACCGAGGACGTGGTGCCCGAGGAAGACATGCTCATTTTTGGCACGGTCTGTTGATTTATATATTCCAATAAGGAAGTGATGCCCGGGGAAGACATGCCCGTTGTTTCGACAGCCTGCAAATTTCAGTATTTCACTGGGGAAGTGATTTCCGGGGAAGACATGCTCAATAAAACCCCTGTTTCGGGTGCGCATGTTTAAACTGGGAAAGTGATGCTTTGGGGAACACATGCCTCTTTTTGCCCGAGTCTGTAGATTTCAATATTTCACTGGTGAATGTGACGCCGGGGGAAGAGATCTCCATTTTTACGAACTTCTGTCGATTTCCATATTTCACTGGGGAAGTGATGCGTGCGGAATAGATGCCCATTTTTCACAGTCTGTCAATTCCAATGTTTCACTGAGAAACTGATACCCAGGGAAGATATGCCCATTTTTGCCATAATCTGCTTATTTCAATATTTCACTGGGCAAGTGATGCTTGGGGAAGGGATGCGCAATGAAACCCCTGTTTCGGGCACGCCTCTTGAAACTCGGGAAGTTATGCTTGGGGAAGACATGCCCATTGTAGCCACAGCCTGTCGATTTCCATATTTTAATGGGGAAGTGATGCCCTGGAAATACATGCCCATTTTTGCTACATTCTGACGATTTCAATATTTCACTCGGGAAGTGATGCCCGTGGAGAACATGGCCATTTTTTGCATACTCTGTTGATTTCAATATTCTGTTGGGGAAATGAAGCCCGTGGAAGAAATACCCATATTTTCCACAGTCTGTAAATTTCAATATTTCACTGGGAAATTGATGTCTGGGATAGTATGGCCATTTTTTTCAAACTGTGTCGATTTTAATATGTTATTGGGAAAATGAAGCCTGTGGAAGACATGCCGATTTTTTCCACAGTTTGTATATTTCAGTATTTCACTGGAAAAGTAATGCACGGGGAGGATAGGCCCATTTTTGTCAAAGCCTGTCGATTTAAATATTCCATTGGGGAAGTGATGCCCGGGGAATACATGCACATATTCTCCACAGTCTGTAAATTTCAATATTTCACTGGGGAATTGATGTCTGTGGAAGACGTGCCTATTTTTCCCACAGTCTGTCAATTTCAATATTTCACTGTGGACGTGATGCCCGGGGAAAACATGCCTATTTTTTCCACAGTCTTTCAATTTCAATAATCCACTGGGGATGTGATGCCCGTGGAAGAGATGCCTATTTTTGCTGCAGGCTGTAAATTTCATAGTTTCACTGGGGAATTGATGACCAGGGAAGACATGTCCATTTTTGGCACAGTCTGTCGATTTCAATATTTCATTAGGGAAATGATGCCCGAGCAAGGCATATCGAGACGTCCTAACGATAGAATGCCAACGCACGCGATCGACTAGATGATACTTAACCAAATATATAAACAATAAAAAGCTAACCAAGAAATAAGAACTAGAAAGTTTTAAATCGCGGAATTGAATAAGATGGAGCTAGAAGTTGGACAAAACTAGAAGATGCTCGCTCGCTCCATCAAAATATTAAACTGCTATTCTAGCTTATAATCTAAACGCGAGAAATGGCAACCTTCATGCTTTGCTCGCCCGAGATAGAACTTTCATGATTTGATGAAGCGAGTGAGTTCCTTTTAGTTTCGGCCATCTTCTAGCCTCATCTTGCTCAATTATGCGAGCAAGACTTTCTAGCGCTACCTTCTCGGTTAATTTTTTATTGCTTTTATTTTTGGTTAAATACCGTCAAGTCGTGTGGCATGCGTTGGCACCCTACCGTTAGGATGCCTCGATATCCATTTCTGCCACAGTCTGCCGATTTCCATTTTTCATGGGGAAGTGATGCCCGGAGAAGAAATGCCCATTTTTGCCACAGTCTTTCGAGTATGAGAATAGTACGTAAACTATTTTTCATACCCCTAAGTGATAAGGGTGATCCACCCGAAAAAAATTTATTTTTTGGAAACAAAATTTATTTTAATTTTTGTATCATTCGGCATTAAAAAATACAAAAAACCCTACATTTTCACCCTTCTACCACCAATCCCTATTTCTTAGTGGCGATATTAGTAATTTAATCATTTTCTTCTCTCGGCGCTCGATAACTGATCAGTTATTTCCGTCAGGCACCTACCAGTGTCACTTCTCACCCAATAAAGAGCACAGAGTAGGGATGAGAACGAAACCGGTCTCCTGTCTTTCGCACACAATAAGCTTTCTCTCACTCACTAGCGTTTAGGGCCTAAACCGTTTTCGGCCATTATTATTGACTGTGCATCGTTCGTAGCAGTGACGCTTATACTTTTTATTTTACTTTTTAGAGGACATTGAAAGACATAAAAAACAACGACAAACTATTTGGCGGCACTCTGTTACTCCTTCAGGTGATTTCAGACAAACACTTTCCGTCATTCCACGCTCAACATACGGTGATGAGTTCAACGCTTGCTTGAAATCATCGACACTGTGGAGTAATGTTGAAAATTTAAAGTTTAAAGTAAGTATGCGCGTTCAAATGCGTCAAGATCCATCCGCTGAAATATTCTCAAAACAGCTGTTAGATATCGGCGATGGAAAAGTAGCTGTACATGAAAATATTGGATGCATAAAATTGCCTACCAATTTCTGCCCAATCATTAATTCGCAAAATGCTCTCATAGAACAGATATTTCCCGATATAGACACATAATACTTGAATACAACAGTTGTTTCCAGGGGATTTAATGTCAAACAAATCTATAGATACAGATAGCGATACCAGCGAAGCTGTAAATTATCCAGCAGAGTTTTTGAACTCATTGTATTTTCCAGACATGCCACCGCACCATTTACAACTAAAGGTTGGATCGCTGGTTATTTTGCTTCGCAATTTGAACCCACCACGGCTGTGCAATGGCACGCGTTAGTCATTTAAAAATTGATGAAAAACGTTGCCGAAGCCAGCTTTTTGAATGGCAAGTTCCGAGGAGAAGACGTATTACTATCACGAATCCCTATTACTCCCACAGATGTACCAATTGAATTGAAGCCGCTTTAATTTCAAATTAAATTGACATTCACAATGACAATGAATAAGTCTCAAGGCCAAACGATGTTTATTTGTGGCTTAGATTTGGGCACGCCGTGTTTTTCACACGGACAACTATACGTGGCATGTTCTCGCGTGAGTAAACCATCCAGTCTGTTTGTGTGGGCTGAAGATGGACTCACTGAAAATATCCTACACTCCATTGCAAAAAGAGACTGATAATGTTTTGTTTTTCAATTGTCATAATTTGTGATATAGATTTAATTTGAAATTTATTAGTTAAGATAATAAAAGAACAGTGAATTCAAAAAAATGAATGTATGGTGTTTTGTTATTTTTCTAGGTCATCGTCGTACACACCGCTCCATTCCTCTTTCAGTCATATACCACATTTCCACACACTTACATTAAGTTAGTTATTTTTTATTTGACTTCAGGATCTTATCGAAACGTGCCAACTTTTTTAAAGGTTGAAGAGGTGTGCCTATGAAATAAAACCATATTAAAAAATTTTATTTCTAACCCACCCTTATCCCTCCACACAAGGCCACAAATATGACCCAAATATTTATTTAAAAACTACATTTTTACGTACTATCGTTAATTCTCAGCGATTTCCGTCATTTTTTAGTACAAATAATTACTAATAGGCATTTTGAAATTCCCCTCCATGACTTCTAAGAAATTTGTAATTGTTTAAAAAAATTTAACTTATTTAAACACTTATTTTTATAAATAAATTTATAGTTAGTTATTTTTTGGAGAAGTAAATTAATTAAAAAACATTATGTGATTATTTAAACAATTAATTATTATTTTCAAAAGATCTGGAAACTGACACAGAGATGTACACTTTTTTCTCAGGTTGGTATTCTATTAACAATATAATTCGTAAAAATGTAGTTTCTTATTTTGGGGCGATATTTAGGGCGCTGTGAGGGGGAAGGGGATATGGGTAAAAAAGGTTAATCTGCATGGTTTTATTACGCATACGATCTTGCTTCCATCTCTAAAAAACTTCGCACGTTTGGATCAAACCCTGAAGTATGAGTTCAATTTTTCAAAAATTCAAAATTTCCCATGTTAATTATACCTCCGGCAGCCATATGGGTCATACGTTACCCAAACAATTTTTCGATGTCGAATTTTATCAAAAAGAAACAAGTTGACGCGTCATTCTTTTCCTCTAAAAAATGTTGCCTAAGAAAGTCTTAGGCACTTTTTCAAAAAAACACTTATCATAAGAGCGAAAAAATCGATGATGAAACTCAGAGGCACCGATACCTTCGACAGGATGTGTAAAAAATATTCAGTTGCTTCCATTACAAAACGATGGCCTTTCGATTGTTTTATGGGATGCTGAATCAAGCAGGCATCAATGCAGTCATTTTGTATACTTTAAAAAAACAATCATGAATCTCTGAGCCATCGTAAATTTTGGAAAATTTTGAGTTCATTATCGCTAAAATATATAATACGAGAAGTGCTGGGTGAGGAAACTGCACGTCCTCCTGCTGAAGTATACAGCATTATACTTTTTTCTTCATGTAATATACCTTTCTAAAAATAACAATTTCAAGTGTCAAAATAAATATGTTTTTGGAAAACAGCACAGATACGTTATTTTTTAACAAGAGAGCTTAGTGAAGAAAATAACACCCCGAAACTTTTTTTTATTAATTGTTTAAAAAGTTATATAATTGTAATGAAATTTCCAACTTTCCGCGTTCTTTTGACAATTTTAATTATTTAAAACAGGAAAAAAATGTTGAATATTCCAAATCAATTCAATGATAAAATAGAGTATCTACATAATAACTTAGAATTTTTTAATGATTTTTT
>NC_046659.1:29243114-29246738 GCF_010883055.1 Belonocnema kinseyi | reverse complement strand
GATCCTGAGCTCGTTGATAGAAGCGCCATACGACACCTTTGCGCTGGAGAGACTTATACATACCTGGGCGTGCCACAGAGCCGTATTCAGGATGTGACATCTCTAAAGGATACTCTCCGAAGCAGATACAAACGTCTCATCCAGCAAATTTGGTCTTCCGAACTGTCGGCGAGGAACAAAGTATCTGCAACGAACATGCTTGCCGCCCCGGTAGTACTCTATTCATGTGAAGTGGTTCCATGGACGAAGAACGAGCTCAGATCCCTTGATATCGGAACAAGAAAGGTTATGCACATGAGCAAAAGCATGCATCTTAAGTCTTCTGTTCCGCGACTGTACATCATACGCCGTCAAGGTGGTCGAGGAATATTGAATCTTCAATGTCTTCACAACAGGATTATTCTGGGTACAGCACATAGATTCGCAAATGAAAGAGACCCTCTTCTTATTATGGATGACAATGTAAAAGATGATCACCAGCCCGCCGAAGAAGATGTTAAAGATGCATGGGTCGCTAGTTGGAATAAATTTACAGATTAGACAAGATTAAACTGTCCAACATTTTCAAAAATCAGCGACAGGTACGGCATCACAGAAAGCTCTGTTGCTTTACTGGCTTCAGCAATTTTACACGACGTGAGTAAGTACATTCGGGAAGTAAAATGTTTAGTTTTTTAAAAGAGTAAAATCTATCGGGAAAAAACGAAAACTTATCATTAACTTCAGAAAGAGCAGCTCTCTTTGCCTTCAGAAGTAAAGAATTCTTACTTCGATGGAAGAAAAGACGAAACAAAAACAATGGATGGAACAAGTAAAGGAAAAACACGGCAAACGACCAAACGAGAAGAACATACTTATCTCATTCAAGGACCAGGAAGTACTAATTTATGACACATATACTCATCTTCTTTAGATGCAAAAACGATTACATATGATATCCTTCAGTTTTTGTTCTACAAAGAAACTAATATTTCCAATCTAGATTGTGTGGCGAAGAAGTCGACTTTTTGCGACCTTTTGAAACTTTAAAGTCAATTAGGGAGGGTAAAAAATGTTTTAACGGAATTATCGTTATACAGGTACACCGAAAAAAATAGGCAACTATATTAGTTCAATAGTACCTTGGACTGATGCGTTTCGCATAAATTATAAGTCTGTATGTACAAAATGTGGAACTGGATCTCTTCATGTAACTTGTAAGTTTATGAACTACATCGATTAAGTAAGTATTGACATCGAACAGTTCTTTATGTAGAACTCGTAACATTCATAAGTAGAATATCAGCTGTTCTAAAACATTGTTTAAACAACGAGCAGCTGCGGTTCTGAACATGCGAAAACGGAGCAGCTCTACGTATGAAATGCTCACATTAAAGTATCAAACGGCGCAGGGGAGGCAAAGCGAAACCCGACCCGTTCAACGTTTTCATATGCGAATGCTCGGCGTCTAAACGGCCGTGCATCGATAAGGATATACTCGCTACAATTCGCTCCGTTCGACTCTGCTGGTTCGAATAACGACGAACAGCGAGAATCGAACGAATCTGTAACGAACACTGAAAAAATGTTGGGCAAGCAGATATCTTTTTAGTGGTAACGCAGCGCCACCACGACGGTTGGTGCAGCGGCTAGATCACAGTTAAGTAAGCAACAGTACCAAACGTGCGAGCAGCTCTTTCCCGTGTGTTGGGAACGCAGCAGTCGCACAAAAGAGAATGCAGTAGCCCCACGTGTCCAGAAATAGATTTTCGCGGACGAATTAAGCTGCAGGTCTTAGTTGAGTTTTGTGATCGTGTAAACAATTAAGTACAACAGAAATAAATAATATTCAATGTCTAAACACAAATACAATTAAAATAAATGGTTTAACAGCAATTTTAATTCCCTAAAAATGTTATAAACTAATAAACATATATCAAATTTCAACGAGATAAGATATATCAATAAACCTAACCTTTATCATTAAATAAAACACAGAGACAATTGTTTATATCATTTGTTGGGAAAAATTCAAATTATTAGCTTAAAATAAAACTTTCCCGTTAAATAACACCATACAGAATGGTGTGCGTCGTCCTTGAAAACCTGAAATTCTCTTTAATTTTTTTTTGATACCTTGAAAACCTGGAATTCTGGAATTTTTCACAAGAACCTAGAATTTGAGTTTTTTGCTTTTGAAACAGTCACTTGCCTGAAATTCGAAGAGTAATTTTAATATTTTGGTCCATTAGTAAAGAAACATCTCGTTTAGAATAAATCTTGATACTGAAAAGTTTTTTATTTACTAAGATATAATTTATCTTTTGTTAATTAAAGAATAAGTGGAAAGATTTCAAGGCACTTTTTGTAGGCTGTGCCGTTTATTTAATATTATTATTATTATTACACCATTAAGCTATTTCCCTTTCGGGGTAGGCGTGACTCGCTCGGTAGGGGAAAAAAGTAGTGTGTGGAAGGGATAGAGATTTTTCAGATTGATCCAGAATTCTCGTGCTATTTAAGTAAATAACACGTTCGTTCCGCAACACTGCTCCGACCCAGGTTGCTGATCAATCTCTCTAGCAATCTCTCTAGCAATCACCCCAAGCGAAGAACCTCATGAAGTCGTTATGTAAGGTTCCCCACTTGGGTCCATTAGTAGCCAAGGTCTTTTTTTCAGGCGTCATTCAGTCTACTGACACTCTTTTTATTAACTATTTGCCGCCATACTTTCCTGTCCTAGCATACTTCTCTAGCTCCTTTTATGTCCATGCATTTTTTCATGCAGGCTCTCGTGTTTCTGTGACTTCTTATGTCTCTTCTAACTAGGGTCTCATTCACACATTCTAACCATTCTTTCCGCGATGTACCTCTGGGCACGCTGCCATTTATTTTACCTTGACACACTTGTTTCGTTAGTCGTTCTTTTGGCATTCTCTCAACGTGTCCGAACCATCTTAAACGATTTCTTTCCCATGTGTCTACTAGCGTCTCTTCTGCACCACATTCTTTTAGAATTATGTCCTTATTTACTTTGTCCATTAGGGTTTTCCGGCATATTATGCGCATGAATCTCATGTCAATTGCGTTAATTTTACCCTTATCTTTTTCTTGATAAGTCCATGTCTCGCTACCGTATAGTACAGTCGGTACAAATATAGAATTATGTATTGCCATTTTAGCTTTATTTGATATATTTTTACTTCTGATAAGGTGACCTGCTCTACCAATAACCTTCTTACCTTCATTTATTCGTCTATCTAATTCCTCATCTATCTTCCCGTCCCTAGTAAATAAGCTACCAAGGTATACGAACTTATCAACTTGTTCAATTCTCTCATCAGTTAATAAAATATTGCACAGAGTTTTCTCACTCTTTCCTTCGAACACCATAGTTTTTGTTTTATTTGCGTTAATTTTGAGTCCCATGCTCTTCATGCTTGCATCTAGTTTATTCAGCATTCTTTGTAGGTCTTCGATAGACTCTGCCATAAAAACCTTATCTTCTGCGAACGTTAACCCACGTACCCTTACTGTTTCGATATCCACACCCTCTTCTTCGAAGAGAGCCATTCTTAAACACTTGTCCATAAATAATATAAATAACCATGAAGACATAACGCATCCTTGTCTAACTCCTTGAAT
>NC_046659.1:29239329-29243014 GCF_010883055.1 Belonocnema kinseyi | reverse complement strand
CCCCGACAAGCCTTAATAGCTGGAGCGTAGAGAATATAATAATTCAATTTATTTTTTACATTGAATCTCTCTGAGGGCTCTACCGCGATATCTAGAATAATGAATCTGTGAATCAAGACGTAGGAAATAGTTGGCAAATTTTGACTGAAAAAATGTTTACTACATTCAATGTCTCCTGCGTAGAATAATTAATTAATTAAGTTATTTAAATAAATAAATAAAATCCATTCAATAATTAAATTAATTAACTAAATTAGATAATAGTAGTATCAATACAACAATTAATTTTTTGCATTGAATATCTCCGATTGCACCATCTCTATATTTAAAAATAATAAATCTTTGCGAATAAGGGCTTTGAAAATAATTTGCAAAAAGTAAACGCCGGTAATGTAGTCATTTGCTAATTTTTTTGAAAATTTTTCCTGCGAAAATGGTTATTAATTTCGACGTCTACTGTGTAGAATATTCTATTAATTGAATTATTTAATTAAATTAATAAAATAATAGTAGTAATAATACAACAATTAATTTTTTACATTGAATTTTTCCGATTGCACCATCTCGATATCAATCAATAAGAAACTTATTCGATTAATATCAGTGTTCTGTAAGGCGAGAATAGGCTGTATAATACTTACCTTATTCGTACAATTCTACGTAATGCGCTATTTCCATATCTGTTTTGCACGTGAAACACAAAAATATATGTAAATAAATCAATAAATAATATGTTTTTTAACTTTAAATTATTATTATCAATTATTATCAGCGAGTTCACGGCGGAGTCCTTCAATCACATTTTTATTATAATTAAAATCGCATTTTTATTATAATTTAAAATTCACGCTAAGGGGAGCAGCTTTACCGACAGTACACATGCTTGGTAGTACGATCAAGTAACGTTGATCGATCAGCGCCAAACAGCTTTGGTCTCCATTCGTATATTTAGGTTAACCACTTTACTCTCATTTTTAGCTTTTACGCGATTTGTTTCGAAAAATCAGACAGCAAGGGCATATCCAACAACCATGGAACCCCTTTCGGCGACGGGAAAATATCCTGAGTGCATTTTCAAAAGCTCAAAACCGAATTATCATTGACCGCTGGTAAGTTTTGAGTGTCCCATTGATTTCGCCATTTTTGTGCTCACCGTTCCAACAGCCTTAATAAAAACTGATATAGTAGTTAATTTAAACAAAGTTTGGTTTCAGTATACTTTTCATTCTTTGTTTTAAGTAAGTACAATTACAAGTTTATATACAAATGCATATTAACAGTTTTATTGAATACAGATATGTGGATTGTTTTTTATCTGCAACGGAGAGTATTCGAATAAGCTGTAATTTTTTTTTCAATTTCTACTCTATTATTATAAATAATTAGGTAAATTCAACAAAAAACTCAGAAAAGTACCCAGCAAAAAGGCTTGTATTAAAAAGTGTTGAAAAATTTGATTCATTCAGTGGTAACGTGAGAAATATTGAATACTTCTGGATCCCGTTTTTGTCCTCCCGTTTTGAATAACCACGGTAGTTAAAGTTAGTTCTCAAATTTAATCCCTTTCTGTACCTAGCGCTGACAATATTTTGCTGAATACCACAAAGCAACCAAGAATTAGACAAATTTGAATCCCTTTTAATTTAGCAAATTTTGCTACATTTATTTACTGTTTTTCGAATAATAAGCAGGCAAAATGCTCTTTAAAACATAGCGTCGGTCATTATGTTCTTTTGTTGTTGAATTTTTTAAACTTATCCTTTAATTTATTATAGCTAAATTATGCATCTGAACACGTAAAACTATACAAGGAAAAATTTAAATATTCGGTGTAATTATTAACTAATTGAAGTAAATTCTGTTTGGCCCTCAAATCAGAAATATTCCACCAAGAACTGATTATAATTTTGCCTCGAGATTTAATATAATACCTCACTGATTATAAAGAAATAAAGTTTCGGAAATAAGAAGTGCTCTATAATGAAGGAATTTAATGAAATGTTTGAATTACACTTTATAAGGATATGAAAAGCAAAGACGAGTTCGTTAGCCAGTTTTTTAAAGATTTTTTTTTTTAAAAGAGCACATAAAAAATTTTTGAGACCACTTTTCGAAAATTCTTTAAAATTCTTTTGAGAACTATTTATATAAGACCAAAATACAAAAAATTTATTTTCATTACATTGTTGGATAAAATGAAATAGGCCAAAGTTATAGCATTTTAAAATCCAAAAACCCAAACGAAAATGAACATTTGCAGCCAAAAAAAGCGTCATAGGGAAAAAACTTAGAAAAAGAAAAGCGTTACTTTTTCAAGGCCCTACAAGACTGATTAAAGAACTTTTTGAATTTTAATTTAAAAAATGCATGACCGGTGCAGAAAATTTTAAAGCTTCAACCTTTTTTTCTAAAAAAATCCCCCCCCCCCCATAACACGCATTTTTTCAGAAACATTTCCAGATTATTTAATTACACTGTAAAAAAAGTTGTGGAATTTTTGTACGATAGAAGTATGTAAACAAGCGGATTTACGCGCCGCAGCGTGAAATTCGTATAGAAATGTTGAAAATTCAACAAAAGTGTAAAATTCTCAACAAGACTAAAACTTAATATGTGACGTAAAATTAAACAGAAGAAAGTCAAAAATTTATCCAAAATATTAACCTAACCTCAAGTACTTAAATCATTAAGATCATATTAAAAATATATTTATAATTAGGGATTCATTGTGGCTCAGATGGTATAGTGATTGCTCTATGTTCCAACACTGCAGCCTTGGCAGCCACGTTGGCGCGGTTTCGATTCCCAAAGCAGGAAGCGAGGAACGACAGTAGTCTCAACAGTGTCGGTACAGTAACGTTCCTTTTTAGCGGGAGAAAGACATCCCTTCTATGAGCTGAACTGTTAGATTTTTCGTTCAGAATTGATCTTTTTGGGTTAAAAATGTTACTTCTTAGTTGGGCGTCAAGCTATTTTCTTCAAAATCAATTTCTTTTAACTGATAATTAAACTATTTTATTTATGGATGAAGATTCTTTTTTTTTTGGTGAAAAATCAATAACTTTTTTGTAAAATCCTCCTTATTTTCAGTTGAAAATTCATATTTTTAGTAAATATATCAACTATTACATTTATCGTTGGGAATTAATCTTTTTTGGTTAAAAATTCACTACTTGTTTGAAATTCGAACAACTATGGCGACAAGAAACTTTTGGGCTGAAAGAAATGGTTATGAAATCTAGTGTACACGCCGTTTTGAATCTTAAAGATCCGTGAAATCTTTGTGTAATTTCCAAAATACTTTTAAATATTCTAAAATATTTGGAAATCTTTAGAAATATTTTTTGCATATTTAAAATCTGGAAATATCTTGAAAAATCCTTTGTATGGCTACGGCTCACTCTAATTGTAAAACTGAATAAACATAAAACTTTTTATCATTTTGAAGTTGGATATCACAAAAAATGGAAACTTTATATTCTGCTACAACTATATAATATTAAAGCCTGTTTATTACAATCAAAAAGAAAAAAAAAGAAAAAAAACTAAAAGGAAACAAAAGTACAGAAATTGTCAACATGAAAAATAGTAGGGGGGAAATGGTATATGATGCAGACGGAATACTAGAGGCTTTCAGATACTATTTTAGGAGACAATTCGGAGATGAAGCTATAGGACACCACAA
>NC_046659.1:29237895-29239229 GCF_010883055.1 Belonocnema kinseyi | reverse complement strand
TTATACTCCCCCTGGTAACAAGATTAAAACTAGGATGTACAGGTGCATATTTACCGATATGCATCTGTACATCAAATTAAAATTTTAGGTTTAGTTAATCAAGTAAGTAGTTATGTTCCAATCCTTATTATAGATTCTGATAAATTATTTAAAATAGTGTAAAGGGTCAGTGCGGTCGTTCAGGTTTATTGTGTTATATTGAAACTATTAATTAATGTAAATGATTTAAGTTTAGAACAGAACGACCTTTCTAATCCTACCTGCTTCTTGATTCTTTCGGATAAATAAATTTGGGGTAGTATGAAGCTAAAGTACCAAATTTCAGGAATTTTACGTAATTATAAGCATTTTTAATTTTCTATTAAAGATTTTCAGTTTTTATTAGATATAAGTTAGCATAGAGCTGAAGCGTGGAGGTCGAGGCAGTCAGGCCAAGCGCGCGATCCCCACCGCTCGGTAAATTATTATTATACTCCCCTAGTAACAAGATTAAAAAGAAGGTGTGTTTGTTCCTTTTCCCTTGTGTAGTTCTCGTGTTCCTTTTTAGAATCAGTTGGTGCTGTCATCGTTCGTCGAAAGTGGCGCCGTGAAGGATCGCCGCCACCCATCGTGTACCAGAGTTGGACGCCGCCACAATCGAAGTGAGTCACCTGATCATTTCAAATCTTCACTTTCCTATCGGCACCATTCCCGTTATTAGCCGACCTGGACACCGATTAAGTGTATCTCTGCAGTTGGACGATCGTTACGATCCCTCCTCACGCAACGTGGGAACATTTTTAGGACTGTGGGGACGACAGGTGTCGACATGTCAAAGACTGATTTCGTGCTGCTCTTATCGTTTCATGCGTAGCTTTAGTTGTACCGCGACCGCTTTTGATAACAGAGGGTGCAACCAAAGTCCAGCCTAACGAGCGCTCTTGGCGGCGTTGAACATTGCGGGCCGACAAAGCCACCCACCTTCGGGAAGCAAGAGTCCAGGGGACCTTACAAAGCTTGAATTGTCGACTTGCACATCGTGCCAGCAACGAGGAGGGGCGCCAGTCCTGAACAGCAGGCCCGATGGGCCGCATTTACCGTCGCCAGTAGAGAAGGGAGGAAGCAAGGTAGGTCGTTCGTCTTGCCGCGCATGAGTTCCGCCGGGAAGTCCTCGGGAAAGTCCCCGGGAAGCCTGGAGAGCTGCCGCCGCCGCGGTTGCCACCGAGGAGATCAATCAACACGAATATCACCTGGCCGCACCAGCCCTCGACGCAGGAGAAGAATGGCCGCTGTCGGGAATTAGACGAGGGCAAAACGGAACGAAGGATCCGCGCCACCGGCGGCCTGCGCAACAC
>NC_046659.1:29231487-29237795 GCF_010883055.1 Belonocnema kinseyi | reverse complement strand
AGAGAGAGAAGGGCAGGGAAGGGTAAAGTGAGAGAACAGTGGTGGAAAAAAGAAAAGAGAGCGCGCTAAGGGAGAGAGGCAAGTAGGCGTACGTGACTAGGACCTACCGCAATGTTTTCGAGAGGCGAAAAACACGACGGTGGCACGTGTTGAAATTATGTTCAGTTTCGTAGGCTGGGGCTATTTTCGGCACTCGCAGGCTAATGGCTTGAAGAGGCGGAAGGCTTAACAATGGAATGATTCATTCAGGGACAAGCAAACTCGCCGTTTCGTGCCTTGAAAATTCCTCAGGCTGTTTCGTTCGGCCTTCAAACCTACCCCCTGGAGAGACAGCGATATTCCTAGTCTAGTTTATGTCGGTGCTTTGCAGCAAACCTACGTTATCCCTAAATCCACAGTGTCTTCCGATCACCTTGGTGGTCATAAATTTTACTGGTCCCTCAAGTGGGACCTTGCAGTAGCCATTTCAATGCTATTATTTACAAAGTCGTGCGGGTGCTTCGCGGCAGCCCGCTTGACAACTAGTGCTGCCTCTCCCGAGGCGTGTAAGCACGTGTTTCCCGATACTTGGTGTGTGCGCGTGTTCTGAGGTTGTAACGTCCCCTGTTGTAACGTTGCCTGTGTCATCCTCTTCGTCAGCTGGGCGCGTTATCTCGTCGGGACCCTGGCTAGCTATTCGACGCCCGGATGGGTCGACTCGGTCCTCTTCGTCATTTTCCGTGCTGTGATGAGACAAGCTGTCCTCATATAACTCGGCTAGACGCCCCTTCTCGGCGGCATCGTGGCTGGCTAGTCGACGCCCGGATAGGTCGACTTGTTCTTCCTCGTCGTTGCTTGTACTGTGATGGGACAAACTGTCGTCGCCTGACTCCGCCCTATCGACGGTTTCAATAAGGCCAACATTTCCGGCCACGCCACCGCTTTCGGCCAATTTGTTGTTGCGTTGTTGGTGAGGCAAACAACTGCCTGCACCCGTACCTGCCCTATCAACAGCTATGATAGGGCCAACGTTCGTTATTTCGCCGACGCTTTCGGCTGTCTGTTCTGTTGGGAATGGCTGTTCACCGGCTCCCTCGCCTGGTTCGTCAGGCTCTGTCGGGGCAAACTGGGCAGGTGCTAATGCTGGCACCAGTTTACCCCCATGTACCTTTTGGGCTGCGCCATCTCTGCAAATCCAATTTACCTCGCCTAAAATATGGTCTAGGACCTGGAAGGGTCCATGAGGCTACTTTATCCGACAAGCGATGGTGAGGTGCAAATCAGGCAGGTGTCTGTTCGAGGTTTTCTGGTTACCTTAGGTTAGGCGTAACCTGAGCCCCTTTTTCACCCGGCCTAAGCATGGGTGGCGTATTGTGGCCTCTTATCGCTGAATATGATTCAAGCGTAACCGAACCGGGTAAAAACTTGTTCCTGCATAATCATTATTATTTTCGCGGAATCTGAGGCCCGGAGAGGGCAAGCTGCTACCCATCGGGTGAAGAGATCGTTAACGACGAGAATATGGGCCTGCGGTCGTTGACCATCTGGCTGCCGACCTCGCACTGGTTTGCATCAGATGCAGAGGTGGCAGCCGGACACGTACCGTCGGATTTCTCGGGTCACTCCGGGCCAGTAGAAATTCTCTCCGATTGTTCGAATTGTCGCGTCCGTGCTAGGATGTCCGGCTATAGCGGCGTCGGGATATTCCCGTATAACTTTTGGGTCAATTTATGTTGCGGAAAAAGTCGGCTTCATTGGCTGAAAGGATCAGGGCGTTCTTCAGATCGTGCCAACGGGCGACATTTTGCGTGATTAGGTCGTCCTATTGCTGCACTTCAATCACCTGCCGGAAGAGTGTCGTCCGGGCCAAGGAACTAAGGACGGACACTGACCAGGCGCTGTCGGGCCGATCTGGTTTATGAGTAGCAGCATCTGCTCTATGTCGGGTTCACCCGGGGACAATTCTACGGGATTCGGGTGCCTTGAAAGGGCGTCAGGCAATTCATTTTCCTTGCCGAGCACGTGCTCGACAGTGCGCGGAAAACGGCTTAGAAAAAGGTCCGACCGTGTTAATTTATCTCGAGGTTTCTTTTGGCTCTCTAACCACGTGAGGGATTTACTGTCAGTGCGCAGTGTAAAAGGACGATGCTCGAGGAAGGGACAGTATCGTTTAATTGCCCATACAATGGCGAGGTATTCCTGCTCATTGCAGTGATACCAGGCTTCGCTGGGCGAGAACTTTGCGCTGGCAAAAGATATAATTTGACGTTTGCCGTCAGATTCGTCCTGCATGAGCACGGCTCCCATTCCTCCTGTGCTTGCGTCCGTTTACAGGACGAACGGTAAATCGGAGTCAGGCCGACTGAGCATGATTGGATCTTGGATCGCAGCTTCGGCTGACTGGAAATGTGCGAGGTTCTGCGGGGTTATTTTATATGAACGCTTAGTGGACAAAATATCAGACAGCGGGGCCAGAATAATGGAGGAATTCGGGATGCATTCCTTAACCCAGTTGCAGATGCCTAGGAACGATCGCATTTCTTTGCATTTTCATGGCAGCGCGACATTTTTAATTGCTTCCACATGCCCAGGTTGAGCCGAGTTTCCCTCGGTGCTGATAACGTGACCCAAATAGCGGAGAGTAGTTTGGCCAAAACTGCATTTTGCCTCAAAATGGTTTGAGATGTAGAAAACCTTGTCCTTGCCGTAGGCAAAGTTTCGTACACTCCTCATACAGCTTTGTGGGAGAGACTGCTTTGAATAAGCTCGGCCATCCATGGTTAAAGGAACACAAGGTCATCCACGATCATGTGGCCGACTGTATATTCGTCGGTACTGCTGGGAGGCAGAGGGTGTACCTCAGCCCCCTCCCCCAACCCCACGAGATTGCCGGCCCCACGGAGGAAATTAACGTCCCAAATAGCTTCCCTTCAGAGCAGCAACGCGAATTTCGACAGCTCATTAAGCTTCACTCGTCGCTCTTCCAATCAGGCGGACGCCTGAAACAAACTCTGGCTAATGTGCAACATGCGATAAAATTATAGTACGGCCACCCATTCAGGGAGGCGCCATTTCGATACTCCGACAAAAAGCGACAATATATCGACGTCCAAGTACGTGAAATGTTACGGGTCGGAATAATTGAGCCGACCACCTCCCCTTTTAGTTCAGCAATCATAATCGCTATGAAAAAGGACGAAGATTATCGATTTTGCGTGGATTACCGCCGCCTTAACGGCATGACCGAGGACGCCCCGCAATGCCTGCCGAGAATCCACGAAACATTGAAGGATCTCGGTACGGCCGAAATATTCTCGAGTCTTGATCTCAAAAGTGGCTATTGGCAGGTGCCCATGTCGCCCGGCTCCCGCCAGTAAACAGCCTTTTCAAAACGTGGAGGAGGCTAGTTCCAGTTTCGCGTGATACCATTCGTCTTAAAGAACGCTCCGGGGACCTTCCAAAATTTAATGCGACAGGTATTGGCAAAGCAATAGGGTGTACACGCCATAGCCTACCTCGACGACATCCTCGTCTATTCGAAAACGTGGGAGGAGCATTTACTCCATTTGGCCCTCGTGTTTGAACGGTGGGCCATATACGGGCTCATCATCGCACCGGCAAAATGCAGTTTTGGCCAAACTACTCTCCGCTATTCGGGTCACGTTATCAGCACCGAGGGAAACTCGGCTCAACCTGGGCATGTGGAAGCAATTAAAAATGCCGCGCCGCCACGAAAACGCAAAGAAATGCGATCGTTCCTAGGCATCTGCAACTGGGTTAAGGAATGCATCCCGAATTCCTCCATTATTCTGGCCCCGCTGTCTGATATGTTGTCCACCAAGCGTTCATATAAAATAACCCCGCAGAACCTCGCACATTTCGAGGCAGCCAAAGCTGCGATCCAAGATCCAATCACGCTCAGTCGGCCTGACTCCGATTTACGGTTCGTCCTGTAGACGGACGCAAGCGCACGAGGAATGGGAGCCGTGCTCATGCAGGACGAATCTGACAGCAAACGTCAAATTATATCTTTTGCCAGCGTAAAGTTCTCACCCAGCGAAGCCCGGTATCACTGCAATGAGCAGGAATACCTCGCCATTGTATGGGCAATTAAACGATACTGCCCTTCCTCGAGCATCGTCCTTTTACACTGCGCACCGACAGTAAATCCCTTACGTGGTTAGAGCGCCAAAAGAACACTCAAGATAAATTAACACGGTTGGACTTTTTCTAAACCGTTTTCCGCGCACTGTCGAGCACGTGCCCGGCAAGGAAAATGAATTGCCAGACGTCCTTTCAAGGCACCCGAATCCCGAAGAATTGTCCCCGGGTGAACCCGACATAGAGCAGATGCTGCCACCCATAAACCAGATCGGCTCCGACAGCGCCTGGTCAGTGTCCGTCCTTAGTTCCTTGGCCCAGACGACACTCTTCCGGCAGATGATTGAAGTGCAGCAATAGGACGACCTAATCACGCGAAATGTAGCCCGTTGGCACGATCTGAAGAACGCTCCGATCCTCTCAGCCAATGAAGCCGACTTTTTCCGGCAACATAAATTGACCCGAAAGTTATATGGGAATATCACGACGCCGCTATAGCCGGACATCCTAGCACGGACGCGACAATTCGAGCAATCAGAGAGAATTTCTACTGGCCCGGAATGACCCGAGAAATCCGACGGTACGTGTCCGGCTGCCACCTCTGCATCTGATGCAAACCAGTGCGAGGTTGGCAGCCAGATGGTCAGCGACCGCAGGCCCATATTCTCCTTGTTACCGATCTCTTTACCCGATGGGTAGCAGCTTGCCCTCTCCGGGCCTCAGATGCCGCGAAAATAATAATGATTCTGCAGGAACAAGTTTTTACCCGGTTCGGTTACCCTTGCATCATATTCAGCGATAAGAGGCCACAATTCGCCACCCATGCTTGGGCCGGGTGAAAAAGGGGCTCAGGTTACGCCTAACCTAAGGTTTAACAGAAAACCTGGGACAGACGCCTGCCTGATTTGCGACCGCCCCCCAGTCGACCACGTTTCTTTTTGGGAGATTGGGTATACGCACCTAACTACCGCTTGTCGGATAAAGTAGCCAGCTACAATGCAAAACTAGTCCCAGTCCGACATGGACCCTTCCAGCTCCTAGACCATATTTTAGGCAAGGTAAATTGGATTTGCAGAGATGGCGCAGCCCAAAAGGTACATGGGGGTAAACTGGTGCCAGCATTAGCACCTACCCAGTTTGCCCCGGCAGAGCGTGACGAACCAGGCGAGGGAGCTGGCGAACAGCCATTCCCAACAGAATAGACAGCCGAAAGCGTCGGCGAAATAACGAACGTTGGCCCTATCATAGCTGTTGATAGGGCGGGTACGGGTGCAGGCAGTTGTTTGCCTCACCAAAAACGCAACAACAAATTGGCCGAAAGCGGTGGCAGGGCCGCAAACGTTGGCCCTATTGAAACCGTCGATAGGGCGGAGTCAGGTGACGAGAGTTTGTCCCATCACAGTACAAGCAACGATAAGGAAGAATGAGTCAACCCATCCGGGCGTCGACTAGCCAGCCTCGATGCCGCTGAGAAGGCGCGTCTAGCTGAGTTATATGAGGACAGCTTGTCTCATCACAGCACGGAAAATAACGAAGTGGACCGAGTCGACCCATCCGGGCATCGAATAGCCAGCCACGGTCCCGCCGAGATGGCGCGCCCAGCTGATGAAGAGGATGACACAGGCAACGTTACAACAGGGGACGATGCAACCTCAGAACACGCGCACACACCAAGTATCGGGAAACACGTGCTTACACGCCTCGGGAGAGGCAGCACTAGTTGTCAAGCGGGCTGCCGCGAAGCACCCGCACGACTTTGTAAATAATAGCATAGGAATGGCTACTGCAAGTTCCCACTTTAGGGACCAGTAAAATTTATGACAACCAAGGTGATCGGAAGACACTTTGGATTTAGGGATAACGTAGGTTTGCTGCATAGCACCGTCATAAACTAGGCTAGGAATATCGCTGTCTCTCCAGGGGGTAGGTTTGAAGGCCGAACGAAACAGCCTGAGGAATTTCCAAGGCACGAAACGACGAGTTTGCTTGTCCCTGAATGAATCATCCCATTGTCAAGCCTTCCGCCCCTACAAGCCATTAGCCTGCGAGTGCCGAAAATAGCCCCAGCCTACGAAACTAAACATAATTTCAACACGTGCCACCGTTGTGTTTATCGCCTCTCGAAAACATTGCAGTAGGTCCTAGTCACGTACACCTACTTGCTTCTCTCTCTTAGCGCGCTCTCTTTTCTCTTTTCCACCACTGTTCTCTCACTTTACCCTTACCTT
>NC_046659.1:29229572-29231387 GCF_010883055.1 Belonocnema kinseyi | reverse complement strand
GTTTAGTTAATCAAGTAAGTAGTTATGTTCCAATCCTTATTATAGTTTCTGGTAAATTATTTAAAATAGTGTAAAGGGTCAGTGGGGTCGTTCAGGTTTATTGTGTTATATTGAAACTATTAATTAATGTAAATGATTTAAGTTTAGAACCGAACGACCAATCGAATCCTCCCTGCTTCTTGATTCTTTCAGATAAATAAAGTTGGGGTAGTATGAAGCTAAAGTACCAAATTTCAGGAATTTTACGTAATTATAAGCATTTTTAATTTTCTATTAAAGATTTTCAGTTTTTATTAGATTTAAGTTAGCATAGAGCTGAAGCTCGGTAAACTATTTTTATACTCCCCTAGTAACAAGATTAAAAATAAGGTTTGTTTGTTCCTTTTCCCTTGTGTAGTTCTCGTGTTCCTTTTTAGAATCAGTTCATGCTGTCATCGTCCGTCGGAAGTGGCGCCGTGAAGGATCGCCGCCGCCCATCGTGTACCAGAGTTGGACGCCGCCACAATCGAAGTGAGTCACCTGATCATTTCAAGTCTCCAGTTTCCTATCGGCACCATTCCCGTTATTAACCGACCTGGACACCGATTAAGTGTATCCCTGCAGTTGGACGATCGTCACGATCCCTCCTCACGTAACGTGGGAACATTTTGAGGACTGTGGGGACGACAGGTGCGTCCAGGGTGATATTCGTGCGAATTGATCTCGTCGGAGGCAACTGCGACGGCGGCAGCTCTCGGGGCCCGTTCCGATCTCCTCTCTTCCTGTGCTTGCTTCCCCCTTGCTAAACGTCGAGCACGTTCCACTTCGCCGGCATCCCGGCGGCGCTCATGCTGGACTTTGGTTGCACCCTCCGTCATCAAAAGTGGTGGCGGTAAAACTAAAGCCACGCACGAAACGATAAGAGCAGCACGAAATCTGTCTTTGACGGGTCAACACCTGTCGTCCCCACAGTCCTTACAAGTGTTCCCGCGTTGCGTGAGGAGGGAGCGTAACGATCATCCTACTGCAGGGATACACTTAATCGGTGTACAGGCCGGCTAATACACGGAATGGTGCCGATAGGAAAGTGGAGATTTAAAATGATCAGGTGACTCATTTCGATTGTGGCGACGTCCAACTCTGGTACACGATGGGTGGCGGCTAATTCTAAAAAGGAACACGAGAACTACACAAGGGAAAAGAAACAAACCGAAGGTAAGAAAGAAGAAGGAGATGATTCAACTGAGGATAAACAAAAAAACGACCACGTTCGAGGTAGATAAAGCTGGTTTTTATTGCTGACATGTAGCACACGAAAGATAAAAGTCTTCCTCGTAGGGAATTCGGAAACCAACTGCCGAACTCGAGTTGCTCTCGAGCCCGCTAACTGAGCGTAGAGAGTTCCGAGGCAGAGGGGACAGCGTTCGAGCCCACCGATTGGCTGCGAGGACGACAACGAAGTCGCAACCGAGCGGTGGAGATCGCGCGCTTGGCCTGAGTGCCTCGACATCCACGCGTCAGCTCTACGCTAACTTAAATCTAATAAAAACTGAAAATCTTTAATAGAAAATTAAAAATACTTATAATTGTGTAAAATTCCTGAAATTGTGTACTTTACCTTAATACTACCCCAACTTCATTTATCCGAAAGAATCAAGAAGCTGGAAGGATTAGAAAGGTCGTTCAGTTCTAAACTTAAACCATTTACATTAATTAACAGTTGCAATATAGCATAATAAACCTGAACGACCCCACTGACCCTTTACACTATTTTAAATAATTTACCAGAAACTATAATAAGGATTGGAACATAACTACTTACTTGATTAACTAAAC
>NC_046659.1:29219895-29229472 GCF_010883055.1 Belonocnema kinseyi | reverse complement strand
GGGATGATACAGAGAGAAGGAGGGGGAAGGGTAAACTGAGAGAACAGTAGTGGAAAAGAGATCGCGCTAAGAGAGAGAGGAAAGCAGGCGTACGTAACTAGGACCTTCCGCAATGTTTTCGATAGGCGAAAAACACGACGGTGGCACGTGTTGAAAGTATGTTCAGTTTCGTAGGCTGGGGCTATTTTCGGTACTCGCAGGCTAATGGCTTGTAGGGGCGGAAGGCTTGACAATAGGATGATTCATTCAGGGACGAGCAGACTCGTTGTTTCGAGCCTTGAAAATTCCTTAAGCTGTTTCGTTCGTCCTTCACTCAATGTACTTTGCAGGATATTCAGTGAGAGTCCACGCTGACAGTTTAACGGGATTTACAAGGTTCTCATTCTATGCATGACATACAACTATCATTACTACTATTACTATTACTACTAATTACTATTACTACTAATCATTATTATTATTATTGTTACTAAATTCGATGTCTGACGTGAAGAGTGATCTTAATTGTGCTAAAACGATTGGCAACGATTGAGCATTTTTCATTTCCAATTGTTTCGAATCGGGTACTTGGAATTTGCAACGTGATGGCTTCACTTTTGTCTGGCGGGAATTATTTAAAGACAGTTATTTATTTTTCGAAACCATATCAATTTGGAACAGTATATACTATAACAAAGTAAATAAACATTTTGTAAATAATTCTTAGGGTAGGGTGGGCCGAGACGAGCATAGCTGTCCTTTTCACGTCAGTATTTAAAATTTGCTAATTCATTGCTTAAAAGTAAAGCAATATGTATACTCTACAAACATTTTAAATTAACAGTTTGCCAAGATAAAAGTCACTGAAAACGTATATGCGGAATTAGAAACGGAAATAAAGAACAAGTGCGCTTGGCTCATATCGCAATCATGTCTGGGGCTGGATGAGCCAGGCATTGGGGCGAGATAAATCACTTAATTAAATGACTTATTATATATTACTTGTAATTAAGGCTCATGTTAAGTTTGAGTATTATGAAATAAAAACATATCTTACACATAGCTTTTCAAAATTGAACGAAAAATTTAAATTATTTAACTTCAAAATTATGTAATCGTTAATCCTAACCTCTACCGCAACTAACACTACAAAGACGAAATAGAAAAACGAATTACATCCACATACAGAGATAAATATAGAAATTTTTCCACTTGACTATGTACATTATCTAAGTAAAAAATAAATTCTACAATGCGTAAATTCCCAAATACTAGATTGCTCTACTACAATTACTGCATGACACTAAATTTCATATATATTGGGGTATTAAACAGTTTTTTTTAAACGTCTGCCGTATTTTTGAACCACAACATAATGATTATAATGATAATAATAATGTTTATAAGTTGTTATAAGTTTTAAAATCGTTTTATCGCTATGGTGCGTCATTGAAAATTTACAAGATCTGCAACCACTATCGTGATATTATAACAATTCTCGGTAAACAAAATTCCATTATAATGACGTCATCGTCGATTCCTGGAATCCTTATATATGTGAAGTAAATTAATTAAACGTTCTCCTTTGATATTTGACTACAGGGGCGTCATATTTTATATAATGTTAAACAATTCTCGGTGAACGAAATTCCTTTCTGATGACGTCATAGTCGATTTCTGGATTCCTTATCTATGTGAACTAAATTAATTAAACGTTCTTCTTTGATATTTGCCTACAGGGGCATCATATTTCATATAATGTTTAAAAATACCAATAGACTCTTAAAAGGTCTGATTGCATACAGTTGATCACTATGACAGATATAGAACTTTATATTGATATTGATATATTTAGGATAATGAGCCATTTGAGATGAAGAAAATAATATTTGAAAACGCTTGCTAGAATTTATCAAATAAATCAGCTCCATAAAGATTGGACTTGACAAGAAGCGTTGAAATCATATTTCACATAATAGAGTAATCTGCTAAAAAAGATTCAATTTATTTACTTCAAACATTAAAATAAAGCATCATAAATAACAAAAATAAATTCAGCAGTATTAACATTTAATGCAAGAAAACTGTGAATCAAACATTACATAAAATGACATAGTGATCACGTCAATATCTTCTTTCTGGAACTTCTTAAATCCAAAGTTAATATAGTTTATAGAAATTAAAAAATCTAAAGTTTATATTGTTTTTATAGAAATCGAGGATGGTATATTGCTTTCTATATAACTAATTCAATTCAGAGATCATAAAAGCCAGTCCATAAAAACCTACCTTACTGATATTCTAAAGATGCAGTGATCCATGCTATGTTTTCATAATCTTTTAAAACTAATGACATCCCTGGCGCACCGAAGGAAACAAATGGAGCCTCTACAAAGTGCTGGGAAAGACACCATTGGGTCCCCTTTCAGTTCCTTTTTTAAAGAAACTCAATAAAACAGCAAAATCAACTTTTAAATTGTTGAAATTCAGATTCTGCGTTAAAATTCCCTATAGAAGGTAACGGAATAATCGAATGAAAAAACTGAGAGAACTATAGCGCATACATTACAATGTATATTGTAGTTCCTGAGCTAAATATCGTAATTATCGCGTTATAATAGCGTGAAATCATGATATCATACATTGCAAGTTTTTACATTATATACCGCATAATTGTGCAATCTATTAGGTGAGAATTTAAATTTATTGCGCTATCACACTGTATTTCTACCCTTGTGATCTCGCGAGGGTTCGAGTAGTCAGTAAGCGATTACAAAAAAAAATTAAAGATAAAGTTTACATCGAAGATAATTTTCGATTTTAAGCCTTGCCTGCATAATCTCTTATCTTATTATCGCTCCATTTTCATTCGACGTGTAGCGACAATTAAGACGCCAGCGCTATTCAGCGCCGTTTAACTTCATTAAATTTTAGAGAAATGGGGATACCCATCCGTCAGTTATATTTTGCGCTTTTACTAAATGTTATTAAATAAGTTCTAATTCATCTACAATAATGTGATTTATTTCGGAGGAAATATATCAGTAAAAACAAATTTTTTGTGTGTTTTCTGTTGTTGATTCTACATGTTTTACCGAAATTTGCTCATTTCAGCTCGACTCAGTCGACGAGGTTAGAATTATTTTCCTAACCTCAGTGAACCTTTCGCGGAAATATGTTCAATCATTAACCGTTGCAGGTCTTACCTGCAACAAAATTTTACTTTCTTCTGTGATTGTTTTAAATATGGTGTCGTGATTTATAGCTCGAACTCACTCATACTTTGCCTTTTCCCATTGCTGCTAAGGACGCCGTAGCAGACGGTAGCAACAAAATGTAACTTCATTTTTTTATGTGATATTAGTGCCTTATAATATCGTACAAAGCTCCGGGACCTGATTGTACATTATCATATTGCGTTTTCTTGCAATATAGAGGTTCTGCGGTATCATTGTGCGATATCTTTTTCTCCGTGTAGAATGATAACTTATACTAAATCTTCTGTTTTATAAGATGATTTCCTAAACTACAATAAATTCACGTGAGGGAAATCAATAAATACACATAAATTTAAAAAAAAAATTATTTAACTTATTTCGTTACAATAAACGTATACAAATTATATATCAAATTTTTAAACTTATTGCTTACTTTGTACAGTGTTCGTTCCAGTTCATCAATGTTAAAAAATATTAATGGCAGGAAATCTTGATTAAACAATTTCAAAATGTTAATTTAATTATATTTAACTAGTTGCTAAACTAAAAGAATTATTCAATGATACTAACCTCCCGCATTTCATTAATAATTGAAATAATTTCGTGTACATTATTTACATACGATTCGGATGATATAATCATCGAATCCAATATTTTCAGTACCTACTTGTCTTAACTACATCATTACTGTATCCTCATCCTCCTCCTCCTTTTTCTCCTCCTCTTCCTCTACTCTTTCTTGTTATTCTACAAATATTTTTGATAGTTTATTTACCTTGATTTAGGAGAATTCAAGATTCAACAGGAAAAGCGTAGTTACAACTATATTTGAAAAGCAGAGTACCTGATAGTGGCGCACCCTATTGTAACCTCTTTTAACCAAAGACCTCTTCTTAATCAAACGAAGTTTTAATTGACTAAGTTAACATAGTTGAATCAACGTATGTTCATGATTCTGGTAATAAGAAATCATTATCTGTTTAACTGGATTTATTTAACAAAAATGAAATGTTGGTTCTAAGAAAAATAATTATTTGCAACTATTATCTAACAGCATACTTGAATATCATTGATACTTCACGATCAGCATCATTAAATTAGATTTCTTCATTATAAATATTGATTTAAGACGTAAATAAAGTCGATACATGAGGATGATAATTTATCCAGCCCAGCGCAGAATTCAGCACCGAAAGTGGAGATGCACACATAAATTGGGAACAAGGTATTATTAACTACAGTTCCTTTAGTTTTTGGTGTTGGTAAGAAGCCAATGTGCTCCTTTATTTTTACTTCTAAATCTAATATTTTCAGTAAATGCTGAAATGTAATATCATCGTATCCTCCTCCTACTCCCCCTCCTCCTCCACATCACCATTCTCTCTTTACAACTAGAAGCAAAAGCAGCATATCTGATTGTGGCGCACTCTATGATAATCTCTGTAAACCAAAGACCTCTTGTAATGAAACTAAGTTTTCGTTTACTAAGTTGCTATAGTTGAATCAGCTATATATTCATTATTCTGTTAGCTTGAAATCCTAGCCCCTTTAAATAGATTTATTTTACAACAATATGAAACAAAATGTTGGTTTTAAGAAAAAACAAGATTTTCAGATGTGATCCATCGTATGCAAAGGAATCTCTTAGGAGTCTGTTGGTATTTTTCGAGTCACACAATCGCATTAAATTCCAATACTGTTGAATTTATTTATTTTATTAATGATACTTTATTTTAATTTTTGAAGTATATAAATTGAATCTTTTTAAGCAGATTTTTCCATTATGTGAAGGATGATTTCAGAGTTTCTTAGTCAACTCCAATCTTTATGGAGCTAATTCATTTTATAAATTCTAACAAATGTTTTTAAATATTATTTTCTTTATCTCAAATGGCTGATTTGACATCCTAACTATATGAATATCAATATAAAGTTCTATATCTGTTGCAGTGATCAACTGCATATAATCAGACCTATTAAGAATCTGTTGGTATTTTTCAAGTCACTGAATCGGAAAACATTCTGCAATCTTACAAAATTATTTTTGATTAAAAACATTCTTTAATACATAGCTATCTCTTTCGCCCTCCATTTCTCTTTCTCCTTAAACTATACATGCTGCCGATCATTTACCATCTTTATCTATCAATATATCCCCTCTTTGTGGAAATATCCTACAAGGTTCTAAATTATAAACGACACGTCTAGACACGTTTGAAATATAAGGTCTTTCTTCATGGCTAATAGTTTATTTCGCATCCTAGCTATATCAATAAATTCTAAATCTGTTGCATTGATCTATCTTTCTCTCTAAGGTATACATGCTGCATATGATTTACTGTCTCTATCTAATAATAAAACACCCTCTTTGCCGCAATGTTCTGGAAGGTTCTAAATTATAATAGACATATATCACGTTTTTGCAGTTTAAAAATGTAATGCGTAACTAAAAATAACCTTGAAGTTGTTTACAAACTAAAATTCTTAGTATAATTGGATGAAGCCATTAAGAATATTGTTGAAACATAGCACGAACCATTACACCTATAGAATATCGGTAAGGTAGGTTTCTGTGGTGTCTGATAGTATGATTTTAGATACCTTTTTAGCTTAAAATATTCGATTAACTTTGAATATTTCTTTATTTTAATTTTCGGGTAGATTCTAGACTAGAGAATAATGTTTCATTTATCAGGAAGCAGTAAATCAAATTAATAGTCAAAAACAGTGCATGTGAAATAAACTATCTACGTCATCTCTTTTCTCCCGAGAGTTGGCTCAGCTATCAAAGGGGATGATGATTCACCACCCTGCACTCTTCTGCTCAAACCTGTTTAAACTTGCAAAATACATTTCTCAGAAATTACCCTTAAAATAATCATATCACACACTCTGCATTAAAGACACCGACTATTTCTCAAAATTATATTGACAATAACAAGCGATTATATTCCACGGTAAATTCATCAATTTACAGGAAATATACCACTTACGTCATCATTTCTTCTGGCGGCTCACTTATCAGGGGGATGATGACTCATCACCTAGCACTCTTAACCACCCTCACACGGATATACACCTTATAACTCACACGGATATGACGCCGCTGTCAGCAAATATTAAAGGAGAACGTTTAATTAATTTAGTTCACATAGATAAGGATTCCAGAAATCGACTATGACGTCATGAGAACGGAATTTGTTCACCGAGAATTGTTTAACATTATATAATATATGATGCCCCTGTCGGCAAATATCAAAGGAGACGGTTTAATTAATTTACTTCACATATATAAGGATTCCAGGAATCGACGATGACGTCATCAGAATTGAATTTTGTTTACCGACAATTGTTATAATATTACGAGAGTGGTTGCAGATCTTGTAAATTTTCAATGACGCACCATTGCGATAAAACATTTAATACATATTATTTTAGAGTGAGAAATTTGAATTCCGGGAATAGCAGGTATTACATAGCCTAATATTGCGACATCGTACGAGGTGTGTTCAAAAAGTAAGGTGACTTTATGGTTTTCTCAAAAAATATTCATTTATTCCTCAATATTTATGTTGTCTTCTGCAAAGTAGTCCCCCTCAGATATAATACACTTGTGCCAACGCTTTTTCCAATCATCGAAGCACTTCTGATAATCATTTTGTGGTATAGCCTTGAGTTCTTTTAGCGAAGCAGTTTTTATCTCCTCAATCGTTGAAAATCGATGTCCATCATGGGTTTCTTCAGTTTTGGGAAAAGAAAAAAGTCACTGGGGGCCAAATCCGGTGAATATCGAGGCTAAGGCATGACTGTGGTGTTGTTTTTGGTCAGAAAATCTTTCACAAGCAACGATGAATGAGCAGGTGCATTATCGTGATGCAAAAGCCAGGAATTGTTTTTCCAAAGTTCCGAACGTTTTTTGCGTAACGCCTCTCGCAAACGGCGCATAACTTAAAGGTAATACTCCTTATTGACCGTACGATCATGTGGTTAGAATTCCTGATGCACTACGCCACGGTAGTCAAAGAAGACAGTGAACAAAACCTTCACATTTGACCGAACTTGACGTGCTTTTTTCAGTCTTGGAGACTCAGAATGCTTCCACTAAGACGATTGGGCTTTAGTTTCGACGTCTGAACCATATATCCACGATTCGTCCCCAGTTATAACCCTTTTGAGAAAATCAGGATCATTATTGACTTCATTCAACATCTCATGAGCGATGGTCATGCGATGGATCTTTTGATCAAAATTAAGCAGTTTTGGAACAAATTTCGCTGACACACGTCTCATGCCCAAAACGTCCGAAAAGATAGCATGGTATGAGCCAACCGATATGCCAACATCTTCAGCAACTTCTCTAATGGTAATTCGGCGATTTTTCATCACCATTTCTTCCACTGCTTGAACGTTTTCATCTGTTGTTGACGTGCTGAGACGTCCAGGGCGAGGTTCGTCTTCGACATCCTCTCGGCCTTCTTGGAAGAGCTTGTACCACTTATACACATTTTTCTTACTCAGAATAGACTCACCGTACGAAACTGTCAACATTTCAAGAGTTTTAGAGCACTGGATTCTATTTTTTACAAAAAATTTAATGCAAAGTATTTTCTCCATTCTTTACGAAAGAAAAAAATCGCCGAGCACATTGAACCCTTCTAACTTGAATGTACGTAGCCCGCGAAAATTATAAAGTCACCTTACTTTTCGAACACACCTCGTATATCATATCATATTCCATATTTTTGGGGCTTAAAAGTTCCATTCTCATGATTTTTAAGTATTAATTTTCAATATCGATAGTGTGGATCGGATACTTCAAAACTGTGATTCGTAAGTAAGCACAAGGAGAGAAACCAATTTTACAGCCTTCTGCGCTCTAGCCGCAAGTTTGCTATTCGTACGGAAAAAAGTTGTCCAGAAAACCCCCTACGTATCTACTATTAATGTTAATATTAGATTTTAATTATTCGCGATTATTAACACATAAATTCATAGTATAAAAAAACTTTTGATTAATTCTACTTTCTAAATTTTTAGTTTATCGAAATATAAGTACTGAAAATGATCGACAAAATTCTTTTTAAATTAACAGATGAATTTACATCAATGTCAGTGATTTTATATTCGGTAATTCTTTGATTATGACTTCCCCTTTACCACTAATGATTGACATAAAACGAACTTTTTCTATTATGCGCAAGGTAGCCACTAAAATCGAAGACAAAATCTGGGATAATTTCCTGCTTGAAAAAATTGTGCACGAGTCAATACAATGCAAAGTTTAAGTTTTTGAAGCTGAACATTTTGTTATTTAAAGTACTTAAGACTAAATTGCAAATGAAACCAATCGAAGTGGAAGTTTTTGATCACTGAGCGTTCTAAATATTTAATTAAAACATTTGAAACCGCGAAATCGAGTTCAAACGTTCATTAATATATGTTAAAATGACAAGTCTTCTAGAAACTTTTTTATTAATAAAGCATTTGAAGTTGTACAATATGAGTTCAGAAGCCTTTAACTTTGTTTAATTTAAAATTATGCCATGTGAAATTTAAGTATGAAAAAGATACATATTTAATCTTGTTTTGATTCGATTTGAATTAGTAAAAATGCAGACTTTAACAATAGAATTTTAATATTTAGGTTTGTAAACTGCTTACATTTATACTTAATAATTTCTGAATCTTAGAATTTCAAACTCAAAGTCTAAAACAATTCGTAAATTAAAAATTAAACTCTTATTCTTTGATATGCTAAAATGTCGAAAAACGTCCATACGGTTACATAAGATTTGATGAAATTATGAGAATGACATCTGTATATAAAGACCAAGAATAAACTTTTTTCAGACTATCAAATAAAAAGTTTTAACAAAATTACAGAAATATGTGGCCATTAATCACATTATTTTAGGAAGGAGAAAATATAAAAATGCTGTCCTTATGAAAGGAAAACCGTTTCTTGTGATGAATTCCGCACGTATTTAATTCAAATTTGAACCCAATGAAACGTAAATGCATCTAATGCTATACAATTAATAATTTCAAACCTATAAAATAAAAAACATTTGCAAACCAAATTATTCGAAATATGCAAACTTTAATATTTTAAATATTTGAAACTAGAATTTTCAAGAATTTTAAATCAAACTTATTTATAAATTCAAAATTTTTATATTTCAAGAAACTTAAAAGGATTGGATAAGTTTTTCTACTGAGAATACAATGAGTTACCTATAGTTTATTTAGCCTGAGCTTCAAAATATTGGCGCCATCCTACCTTCTACCAGGTGTATACATATGAAACCGGTATTGCCATTTAGCGGCCAGTAGGCACACTTGTAGGCACTGTCGGAACTTACCATTTGTGCTAATTGGCG
>NC_046659.1:29200938-29219795 GCF_010883055.1 Belonocnema kinseyi | reverse complement strand
CTGAGAGGTGGACAAAATGTGTAGCCAGCGAGGACGCATACTTTGAATAAAATATTTGTTATCATTCTCTTGAAATAAATGTGTTTTTTTCTTGAAAAAATATCGGTTTCATATGTATACACCTGGTATAATGTTTCCAATCGCTTTCAATTGATATCCATTATTCTGAGTTGGGGGTTAAGTTTTCAATGCAGCATTTTTATTTTGCCAAATTATGCACAAGCGGTTTTTTATTCCGTCAAACAAACAAATTTGAAGAATACGAATTTAAAAAGAAGTAAATAAACTTTTTACAATAATATACCGGCTGAATCAAACTGCCTACTTGATAATCATACTACATCACTGTCACATCTTTAAACGGTATGATTTTTATATGTGGTTCATCAATATACTTTTAGCTTTTTATTCGGTATACCGTCTAAACATTATATTTTTTTGTACTTAAAACTTTTGTTAAATTACTAAAAATTTAGTATCTAACCAATAAACACGTGCGCGTCATGTGGGTTACAAACGAAAACTGCAGAGGGCGTATTGCAGACAAGACATTTACTCAATTGAATCCGATTGGGAAAAATTGACACAATTAGCAACAATGTAAACTGATTCAATTTTTTATTACTCTTTATAGTTATTAATCGTGTCCAATCAGTTATTTCTAGGAGGGTCACAGTCACAGAAAAAAACAGCAATCGTAGTAAGGATCGCAGTAAACAATTACATAAACTCGAAGGAAAAAAATACTGTGCTTAAAAGGTATGCCATTTTTGAAAGGTTTCCATACTGAAAAAAATTAAAATTACAAGTATTTATTTGCAACCTTAAAGTATTTAACAACCTTAGAATCTTATAACAGCTTATAATTGCAAAAAAATGAAATTAATATTTTGATGTATTATTCTTATATTTTTAAAGATTATTTTCTTTTTTAGAAAATAATTTTAATTAGATTGCAATTTTTTCATGTCCTATGTGAATATATATATTCTTGTTTAATAATAATATTTTGTTTTTCTCTAAATCTCGCTCATTTTCTTCGACTTGGAATTCTGAAGTAAGCCAGATCAACTAAATTCTCATTTCATCTATATGTTTCACGAATTCATTCCCAAATTTTTTTCAGAAATATTTAAGTGTTAGATGTCAGATTTTTTGTACTTATCTTGCGAAAAAAATTTCAGATTTGAAGAAAATACCTAAAACCAGCTCTAATAATGCTTCGAATGTGAAAGGTGAGGATCAAGATTTTGAAGATGAAATTGATAAAACGACTCAGGTACCCGCAACGCACACTGATGGTGAAGATGAAGGAAATGTGAGACTTATCTCACAAACGACTGAGCAACATTCCAGCAGGGTTGCCAGTATTGGCGATTTTTTCACAGATGGCGACCAATGTTCAGGTTTGGCGATTGGCGACAACTTTGGCGATTTTTGACAATCAGTTGGCTACTCACGGCCACGAAGTACTACAAGGAGACCGCACGCCTATAGCGGGGATGGTGGAAAAAAGCCTTCAATGGCGATCGACTGTCTTCAAATTTTCATATCTTTCCAGATAATAGCTCTACGTGCGGAAACTCTAGAAACTACGAGAACATGTGATGTAAATTTGAATCGGTATAAACATAACCTATTATTGCCGTTGTGCAATTGCAAACTGTTCGTGTTTAGTGGAAAAAAATTGTTTTGCAAAGTGTAAGTGCTAAAAACCTACAGAATAAGTGATACCATAATGTCGCGTTGTTTTTGTAATGGCTGTGATTCGCGTAGTAGGGCATAGAAAGAGAGAGGTATTAGGCACAAAATCCTTAATATCTATACTTGCGTTATATTGTTTTTATATTTCTCCTCTTATTTTAATGACATTGTTTGTATAATTATACAAATGATACAAGTATTATCACTGCGTGGGTGACACCAACTGACACTTGACATAACCAAACTTAACATATAAACACACTCGATACTCCATAGCAGACGACGATTTCTAATTTTATATTTTCACTGAAGCGGCGCTCTAGTCTGGAAAGACATAAAACTCCGAGGACAGGCTATCGCGAACTGGCGCCAATTGAAATACATGGCTCGCGGTCTCCTTCTAGTACTTCGTGCTCACGGTGACAGTTGAAAAAATATGATAAGGTTAGGATTTTTGACGCCAGAGATGCCTGAAAGAGACGAATAAAAAATTCTATTAGTTGAAAGGAGATGAAAATGTCATTGTCTCTTTTTAACCAATGGTATTTTTTTAGTTACTGGAAATTATTATAGTTTCGCTAGAGAGTTGCCGCATCTAGACTGATAATATCTTTGTCATGGTTTTTTTATGGATGCTAAGAACCTAATATGTCAATGCATTTAAACACGAGGTTGAGCCAACCAACCAGCTGCAAACCGATCATGTTCCATAAATTATATTATCCAATCACTGGTACTATTTGGAAACTTTAGGCCAATAACAAAGTTAGTTGAGTCAGCTGGCTTTTTCGTGCAGTATACATTTTTCTCGAGCGCGTTGACTTGCGTTCTCAGTTTTGCGTACCTCACGCTATCCTCAAAGTAGAGAGTGCGTTTCATGACGATTCGCGTATGAGATTTCTTATTTTCTGATCGATCGTAATTGTTTGGTTTCTGCTTAAGGCCATGTGACCAGAGGGTCACGTGACCAAACCTGGTCTTCGATTTTTCATTCCCAACTTATGTCTAAACGAAATGAGGCATGCAAGAATTTGTCTCTGGTCCTAAATAATTAAAATAGTGAAAAAAGTTTTTTTTTATTTCTATTTTGGAGAAATACCAACCGTTATGAGATTTATATTTATCAAAGTGGGACAAAACAACAAATATCGCTCACGTACATTATGCACCAATAATGCAAAAACTAATGTTTGCACTTGAAAGGCAAATAAACATCTTCGGTCTGACATACGTATCAGTCTGGTATCAGCTGTGTCAAAGCAGCACTAACGCAGCGAGTAGACAACTTCGAACTTCTAGGGGTCTGTGGGTAAAACAGATTGCATGATTACCGTCAGAGAAAGTTAAAAGTGAAACTTCTGCTGTAAAACCTAAATGTGTCCGTCGATAATCATTACTTGCATGAATAAAATTTTTTCTTCCTCCATCTCATCACATGGCCTTAAAATCAAAAAGAATCTGTAAGTATACTTTTATAGTACTACTATTATGTCTTTCTTTAAAGCTTCGTAGTGATATTTTATTAGACAGGTTGAAAAAAAACGTTTTAAGCCCTGCCGAAAGAAATCTCTTGAGTTTTCTTTAGCGAAATAGATTGGCCCATTTGAGTCTATAAACAAAGTTGATTCGAAACAAAATAGTCTCGGAGATAGTTTGAGAGATTTGGGTCCTTTTCAAAATCCTTTTAGTGGTCGTTTTAAGGCGAAACGGTAGGTTTGGCTGAGCACGGCAATGACTGCAGTGACATCTATAAGAAAATCGGAAATACAGTCTAGTGCCCCCTGACAAGTATGAAGACAACCTCATACCCGAAAATTGGTAGGATTCGGTTGGTAAAATTTTTGACCTGTTAGAAAGAGAAAGTTAGCAACGAGAGAGACAGACAATATTCAACCATTCCGTTCAACCATTCAACCAGTCTACACAATATGCGCGAGAAATATCAAATAATGTATTCGCATCCAATAAGAAAAAAAATTAAATTAATAAAATTGTGTTTATAAATTTTCTATGCGCCCACAAAATCTGATTTTATTAACAAAACACGTTTTTTTGGTAATTTTGCAATTTATCACGGTGAAAAATCGTAAAGCTAAAATCTAAAATATTTGAAAGTGTCATATTCCTCCAACTCGACAATTTAATTAAATTTTGTTCAATTTAATAATGTGTTGCTGTTCATATAATCGAAGTGAGAGCAATTTCGTATGTAATGGTCTGTTTACATTTTCATCCTAATGAGAAGGTATTGGTTTTATGTAAAATTTCACTTTGTCGGTTTTCATCAAATCTCCACGTTTTGAGACTGAGTCAGAAAAAACGATTTTTACGAAGGTGTTTGTCTGTCTGTCTGTAGTCTGTATTCTGTAGGCACGATAACTTTCGAAAAATTTATCAGATTGGATTCTGCTTTGGCACACTCTTTTAAAGTCTAAAAAGGAAGAAAAAGGTCGCAACCCAGCTATTTTGGATCAAAATTCAAAATGTGAGCACGTTTTCAAAATGTTTGAAACCACATTTTTTCAAGATTTCAACATTCCATGGACGGTTATTCATAGTACTCAAAAACTCAAACAATTTATCCTCATGACTTTTTTCTATAAAAAGAACATTATCAGAGTTAGAGCATTTTCAATATCCAAAAAAACGAAATAAAATGCACATTTGAAGCCAAACAACACATGCTATAAAAAAACGTCAAGAAAAGAAAAACGTTGGTTTTTGAAAGCCCTACAAGGTGATCATAACAACTTTTTTAATTTAATCGAAAAGTTGAAAATTCAAAATTTGATCGGATCAAAACTTTTTTAAACCAAATTTTTTCAAAATTCCATGTACGGTTATTCATAATACTGAGAAACTCAAACACTGTATCTTTATGACTCTTTTCTGTAAAAAGAAAATTATCAGAGTTAGAGCATTTTCAAAATCCAAAAAACAAACTAAAATGAACATTTTAAACCAAACAACGCATCATATGAAAAAAAGTCAAGAGAAGAAAACCGTTGATTTTTGAAAGTCCTACAAGATGATCATAAAAACTTTTTAATTTGGTGAAAAAATTGAAAATTCAAAATTTGACTACCAAACATTTTTGAAACCACATTTTTTCAAGATTTAGAAATTCTATGACCGGTTATTTATAGTACTTGGAAACTCAAACAATTTATCCTTTCGACTTTTTTCTATAAAAAGAAAATTATCAGAGTTAAAGCATTTTATAAAAACCGAAGAAACAAATTAAAATAAACATTTTAAACCAAAAAACGCATGATATGAAAAAGGTCAAGAAAAGAAAAACGTTGATTTTTGAAAGTCCTACAAGATGATCATAACAACTTTTTTAATTTGGTCGAAAAGTTGAAAATTCCCAATTTTATCGTACCAAAAATAATGAAAAATCCAAAAATTCCATTTTTTGGTCTAACTATGCAAGATACGAAAAAAATTGTTGAGCTCAAATTACGCACCCTGGAAAGACCTACAAATTTCTAATTAATCACTTTTCGATAGGACGCATAGATTTTGTTTTTAGTCGTAAAACACAACACTAAAAATAAAAAATAAAAATTTTTTGGACTAGCAACACAAGCTACGAAAAAATATGACAAAACTTGTTCATCCAAAAAAGAGCTATCATTTTTGATAGGATACGTAATTTTGGCTTTGGACGTACAAAATAACATTCAAAATAAAAATATTAAATTTTCTTGAACAAACGACAGAAGGTACAAACTAAAATTAACATACAAAAAATGTTCGCCTGAAAAGATCTATAAATTTATTATTAATCATTTTTAGATAGGAAGAGTAGATTTTCTTTCAATTGTAAAAAATAAGATTAAAAATTAAAAAATTAAATTTTTGGAAAAAGGACAGAAAAGACGAAAGAGGACATAGGATCCTATATAGAACCCTATATATGTTCCTTTATTAGACCCTATGCATATGCGCAGTAGTTTTTATTTAATTGTAAAAAACAAGATTAAAAATGTTTAAAATTATAAAAACAAGGAAATAAGAATTAGTATGATTTAATTTTTATGCATATTATGAATTGTAATGGTATAAATTTATCACAATGATACATGTTTATAGCGCAGCTTAGAATACAATTTAAAGAAAAATAAGAAACAAATATAAAAATAATCATGATAAATACAATTTGCTCTTTATTTTGCAATTTTTGAATAAGCAATCCAAGGCAGAGTTACATAAAGAATGTATCATATTTGATATAAAAGTGTTGTATATAATGTAGAAAAGTTGACATTTTGGACAAAATCGAGTGCAAAGCACGAGATACGTGATGAGAATGTGTTCGTTAAAGCCGAAAGAGCTTTAAAAAAAGAGAGTTCAGAATCACAAAATTACAGTTTTCGGCCCGTCGAGCTTTGATTTTAAAAGGTGTGTCCACAAATGCGGGAGAAATGCAAAGACCAAGCTCGGAGTGCGATTTCCGTCAGTCGCGTGCCGTAGGTGACCTCAAACACTCGAGCTAAATTCTTTTAACAAAAGAGAATTCACAATCACAAAATTACAGTGGTGAATGTTTTGAATCTTAATTTTAAAAGGTTTGCGTAAGAATGTATCTTAATTTTAAAAGGTTTGCGTAAGAATGTGCGGAAATGTAAAGACCGATCGCGTAGCGCGAGGTAAACATATAATCGAGCGCGAGATAAATGGAAAATCGATCGCGAAGCGCGAGATAAATACATCATCGAGCGCGAAGCGTGAGAACCAACAGTGGCGCGCCCCAGACGCGCTCAAATTGGCGAGCGAAGCTAGCCGCGCACGTAGCGCGCGACGACAATGTGCCCGCGTAGCGGACAGATTTTTTGATTAGAATTAGTTGAAATTTGACATATTCATCGCCTTTTCAACGTTTAATCTTCAATAAGGTAATTAAATTTTCAACAAAATAGTCGAATTTGGAACTAAATTAATGAATTTTCGAGTAAATTGATAAATTGGCAAGTAAGAAAATAAATTATTAACGAAGTCTGTCAACTTTAAGCCAAAAGACACAAATTTTCAATCTGCAAGACGAATTTTCTACAAAGCAGTTGAATTTTCAACCCTGAAATATTAATTTTCTACAAAAAATACAAACTTTCAACAAAATCATTTAATTGCCAACTAAAGAGAATAATTTTCAATACAAATAATCAATCGTCAACAACAAATTTAACAAAGTAGTTTAAGCCACGAATTCAATTTTTTAACCAAAATGACGAATTTTCAGCATATAAAGATTTCTCAGTCAAGAAGAAAAAAAAGTAATTGAACTTTCAAGTCGAAAGACGAATTGTTTTGTAAAACAGTTGCATTTTCAAGCCCAATCTATAAATTTACCACCAAAACTGTTTATATTTAACGAAAAAGTTGCAGTTTTAACCAACAAGAGAAGAAACTGACAAAGTTACATTTTTTAGGTGAATAATTGTATTGGAATAAAAAGATTTAAGAAAAAAAACTAAATTGTAAACAAAATAGTTCAATTTTCAACTAAAGATTTGAAACTTGAAAACAAAATTAATTTTTAATAAAGTGGTTCAACTTTTATCCAAGTAGTTGAATTTTCATTGTACAAAAATTAGTGTTCAGCTAAATATGAAATAGTTCAATTTTCAAATAAAAAATTAATTTAAAACTAATAATATAATACATTGAACCCTAGATATCGGACCCCTGATAAAGTTCCTCCGAACATTGACGCCACGCCGAAAATAGGAGTAAAAAGATTTGCGAGAGGTGTGCGGCCCTCTTTCTAGGTAATTCCCCACTAAGGCCAGTCCCAAAATCGAGCCAGTTTCAGAGTTTCAGTGTAGTTGATATTCCAAACACAAGCGATGACTCTAATTAAGCTTACTCTTGCGATTTCTTTATTTTCACTGGCCCATAAAATAATACAATCTTTTGGAAAGTTTTTAATATACAATCTTTTATATACTGAATAAAAAAATTTTAATTGAAAAAATTAAATTTTCTAATTTATTATCATAGACAATTATTTAAATAAGAAATTTCTGATTTTTGCAAGATTTTTGTCTAAGTGACTGACTCTAACCAGCCAAAAAAATACCTTCGTTTTTCCCTGATTTACAGGTTTTAGCTAACCTGCAGTCATACGATTCATTACTACTGAAATTAAATTTTTTCGAAATATTGATAGATAAAAATGATTAGATTACAATTTTTTCATGAAATGTTCGTTAAAGTAGAAAAAATTGGAAATGAATAAAAAGCTTTGAAATATTGTCGATAGTAGCTTCGTTATTTTCACCGTTATAAAATGAAATATCGAGTGCTAAGAAGGTGTGTTTGCAAAATTCAAGAACTTTTCCAGGTTTTTCAGTTAAAAAATGCAAGGACTATTCCGGGGTTTTCCTGGTAAAAAATTCAAGAACTTCTCCAGGTTTTAAGGATTTCTAGGAATCAAGACACCTTGCATACCCGTAAAATACTGGGCTTATTTCAGAAAAACATTCTAATGCATATGTGGATTACTGTCTACCAAGTAGTAAAAGGCATGCGCGTACGGTCGAACACATATGAAGAGTCATTCCACTAACATATAAGAACAATGCCTTGCAGAAACTTTTTGTTTATACTTCTTATTATTTAATTTTAGATTTTTACATGACTAATATTTTTCTTGAAAAAGAAGAACATAAATAATTAAAAAATGAAGTGTCTTTTCTAAAGATTATTTTTCTAGTTGAACAATATCGAAATCAATGTTATTATCCTGAGTTTTAAGAAAAATTCATACTTGTTATAAGAACTGCAAAAATTTTAACCCATTTTTGTGATGGGAAAATCGCGAGAATATTTCCTCTGCAGAATACGCTGAATACACAATTCAATAACGTTTATACTGTCTTACTTATTTTGTAGTTTTTATATTTTATAGTGTTTCATTTATTAAAATGTAAACCAATCTTTTCAATTTATTGAAATCTACCAAAACTACGAAAACTGTACATGATCCAGAAGTCAGCTATAAATTTACATCTGAAACTTGTGCTTTGAATTAAAAATACGATAATAGTCCTAGCGAAAATCTAAGGACAGCCCTGAATTCGTCTTAGTAATAGCGTTTTTTTCATTCTTTCTAAACATTATTTTTAAAACCTTTTCGCATTATTTAAATTGTTGCATTTATAATACTTTAGGGTACGATGTGTTTCAGAAAGTATTTTTCAATTGCTTGCCATAATTGTTAAATAATTTCCTAAAAATTACAACGAAGTGTCTTGTCCTCTCCAAATTCGGGATGAGTTATGAAGTATTTTTCATAAATTTGACCCTGTTGCAACTCTCCCATTATTTCGGGACGACTAGACAAAGCCATAAGTTTAAATAAAAGTTCTTCATCTAAAAAGTTAAGATACTCCTGGACTCTTCGCGGAAATATCTCCAAGTGTTTTTCATTTTTTTTAAAGTAATTTTTTAAACAATTATATTCTTTATAGTTCTTAGGAATTTATTTTACTATTATGTTAAACAATTAAAAGTAACTTGCTGAAACATAACGTACTATAAAGTATTATTAATAACAACAAATTTTCAACATGGCGAAAAAGCACATGGAGGGGAAAATGCAAGATCTCAATCTTGGTAACATAGTTTATATATGACCCCTCACGAAAAAAACTACTATTTTTTCATGAAAAAACTAAATACCTACAAAAATTAAGTATCTTTATAACAGTTTATGTGATCGATTTTTGTCATACCGTGCCTTTTTAACTATAAAAAAGGGTTGAATTTCAATAAATAACAGTTTATTTTTGTGCCAAAATATGCCCTACAGCTTTATTTTTTCTAATTATAAAAAAGTAAAAAATCTTTAAGTCTTCCCCGAAAAAATAAGGCATTTAATTACTATAATTGAGCCATTTTCTAAAATTTTGTAAGAAGCCATAGTAATCGAACATTCAACCGTGAAAATCACTTTTAAATTAAGTATTGAAAATTCCTTCCTTCCTAATATTATTTTGATTCCTAAAATAATAGAAAAAATATTTTTTTCGAATATCTGATTTTTGGCATAAGTACCTTTAGAGTTCATGGTAATTAGCATGCATTTATTTGATTCAAATCACTTAGTAATTCAAAAGGGGACAGTGATTTCTTAAAATTATTAAATGTATAATCTATTATTATACGTAATGTGAGAAAAACCACGTGATCTACAATCAACAGATATTTTCACAAAAGATTTATTTTTGAAAATTAGTATTTCGTTTAAGTCGGGTATTGTGGAGTTTGTAATCTCTTCAGAAAAGGCTCATGTTATAAAATAGAAACATTGAAGAGGTCTAGACTCTAGACTCTAGAGAATTTTAAAGCTTACATCTAGGCCCTTGGGCAAGGTGGTCATAAATTCGCCCATGGTACCTGAGACCAGTAGGTACGGGCAAGCGATCGTCTTTTCCTCCACATGCTACCTGTGTACCCTTTCTGTTCCAGTTTGCAACGATATAGCCCGTCACTTGGATTCGAAGTTGCTCCAGCCCTTCGAGGTTTGATCCTTTTCTTTTCAATTTGCGTATTTCCTCTCTATTTCCTGGCCTATTCTTAAATTAAAAATGCCAATAGGTCCGCAAAATCCTAGACATTTTTGTGAGTTTGAAAATATATTCGTACAATATACATGGATTCTCAACTATGCCGAATTGCAGTTCGAATTTTTTTATTTATTTTTTTTTATTTTATTTAATAATTTTTTTTTTAATTTTAATTTCAACTAAAATTAAAACTTTTATACTGATGTCACGTTTGATATTTATATTTCTTAATTAAAAACTGCGGATAATAACATAAAAAAGACACTGATTTTTCAATTGTTTGAACAAAAATTGTTCAAACAAAATGTTTGATTTTGTGAGTTACGGCACAAGCGAATCATGAAAATTTTCATGATAAAAATGAAAACTGCTTCTCATAAGAAATAGAATCAAGCAGATTTGTATAATTTTTTAGATGGTCAATTTCGCTCTGAATATTTCTTGTGCACCATCCTTTTTAGATTCTAAAATAGTGTGCCAAAGGGCAATTAAATCGGATAATTCCTTCGTAAGTTATCGTATTCACGGATAACGAAGACGGAAACCAAAGATAGAGATTGAAGTAAAACCCATTTTTTCTCTATCAGTGAACCCCAAAACGTCGAGATTTGATGGTGTCCGCGGAAGTAATTTTTCACATAAAACCAATACCTCCTCATTGAGATGATAATGTTTAAAGTTATTATTCAACATTAAAATTGATCAGACAGATTTTTCTGAGATCAAAAACTAAATTCACAGCGATTATCAACCTTCCACATGTAAAAACTTCAATTTTAAACCTTTAAAATTGAATATTATCAACATGGATTCAAAATTAAGTAATTTATAACATAAAATATTATTCGCAAAATTTGTGCTTCAAAACATTGGTCCTTAAATAAATAAAAAATTCACTTAGAACTCAACAAACGTTTAAATATCGAGAATTGTGATATTACAACATTAAAAATCAAAAAGCCTATGAAATTTTTATTTTTATTGACTTTAAATCGTTTGTAAATTAATTATTCCTAAATTAATGACACAAATAATAATAAACACTTCCAGAATTGTCAATTTTTATAAGATTTCGAATTAGCATAGAATAATTGCAATTTCAAAGGGGTTGAGTATAAGACTAACAATTATTTATAAAATATTATTTTTATATATAATTTTAACAAATGCGAATAATAATTATTAATGTTTGTTAATAATAACGTTTTTTTTAATGTTAATGAGAATAATAATGATTAACGTTTGTTTTTTACCGTGTCGTTCATTCACGCAGCCTACTGTAAATTCACTATGTTTTATATAGGTCAATTAGTTTCCAACGCAGTGCGATGTAAAATAACACAACATTCTTTTGCAGTATAAGATTGTTGGATGAGAGCCATAAAAAGCCTGACTATATGAATTCTTTAATAAATTCAGCTTGACGAATAATGCACAATTTGAATTTTGGAGAAACATAAAAATGTACATCCAATTTCTAGCCTTTATCAAGAGCCAGAAGCAAACCTGTCAAACCGATGGACACTGTATTTTGACTGGATATGCACGATATCATTTGACAGTTTTATTTCTAACGGTACCTTATTCTAATCTATATATGTATACAGTCGAATGGTATATATGTCGTCATATCAAATGCAAACTGGGCTGCCAACGACCTACTTTCTGGCCAGGTACCTGCGAGCTTGAGCAGACCATCCCTTTTTTCAGGGGTCCTTTGTTGGAAAATGGGAAAAAATTGAGATTAAATTCTCTTAATTTTGCAATCAGTGATTTGAAAGTACAATATTTGGAATCTACGTTTTTTTCTGATTCCAAAGACATGTAATTTGTCCATAAAGGTTGGAAATTTAAAAGTATTCAGTATTAAATTGAATATAAAGCTGAAGTTTCTTCATATTAAACTCCGTCAAATTTTTAACTTTTTTAGGCAAGTGGTATATCATTGGAATCGACAGAATTCATAGATGCTTATTATGCTTATTTCAAATCGCTAGCTGAAAAATTAAAAGTTTTTCAACTTAATTCCTTACTTTGGCATGCCTGTAGACAAAGGCACCTGCTGGACTAAGCTGACTCACACTGAGGTTCATGAATAGACCAAAAAGCAGTAGAAAAAATTAAGTCGGGCAGGGCCTGACCATACCTGAAAACTGAGCAAAAAGTTTGTCGACCACTGCCTTGCATGGAGAGAGGCAATGGGGCCGCAAAGCGAGCAGCGGGTAACAGCTACTGATTTTATAAGAGAGAAAAAGTGTGTTTAATTTTTTCACGTCTTTTTCATTACCTCTAAACCTTACCAGACATGTGCAGTACTCGGTTGTACTACTACATTCACGGAGTTTATGAAAGCTTCATTGACTTTGTTTATATGTAATTAAAGTTTGTTGAGGTTTTCCTTCACGCACTTCTGTAGAGTATAGACAACTCTGTTGGACCAATTAATGTAAAATTCAAACAGTATCCTGAATAGTTTGAAGATCTGTTGTATATTTTATTGTAGAAAATTAAGTTCTTTAACCAAGCACATGGCTTTGGCCAAATAAATTTATGACTGCTAAAGATAAATTAATTACTAGGGTAGCCGAGTACCTGAATCTTAAGACATTCGGACACCCGGGTACCACGTAGTACAATTTGTCCTGAAAGAACCTTAATAATTCTGAAACTGAAGGGTTACCCTATTATCAGCCCAATTACCAGATGCACAGCAGGAAAGCCTGCCTAGTCAAAGTTCTGACAAGTTGAATGGTCATTGCGTCAGTAGCACAGGAAAGCTTCGCCACTTTACCGGTGATTTCTTTGATAATGGGCCCTTTGGTAATCTTCGAAAAAGGAAACACAATTTTTTTTGGTTCAAATTAAACGCATTTCCTTTAGACTTTAGAGGCCGTCCCCAGGTAAATTTCACAACAAAAATACTCTAAATATTCACTAAATACTATGTGTAAAGAATAATATTTTAGCAGTTAATAAACATTCATTAGTTTTGAATAGTAATAAATTGTAGCAAAATCAGCGAGAAAAGAAGATAAAAAATTCACATACATGATATTTTTTAAGGTCTTTGACTTGCACTTGCATTTGAAAAATCGATATCGTGCTATAGTCAAGAAATTATTGTCTTCGCGTAACTCTTATGTTTTAAAGCAAAATTTAAACATTGAATTTCGCGCAGTACAGGAAAAGTAAATTAGCATCGAATCAAGAAATGATTGGTCTCAATACGGACCATAAAATATTTTCTTGATCCAACAGAGTTTTTCTTGTCTCAAGCAATTGTACTTAAATGAAGAATCTTAATTTTCTTAATTAATGTGCATTTTCCTGGTTTATGAAAATATTATCATCCGCATTAACGCCAATATCTTCTAGATTAATTGCAAAATTTATTTCCGATTGTGTGAGACTCAGCCGTGACAATACCACGGAATCCACAGAAGCTACAGAATTGGCGTTATAGTTTCTGATAAAATCTTTGGTTAGACATTAATTTCGAATGAATCCTGTCCGAAATTGCTTTCTATTTGAAACTCCCGCCTACCATTATTCGGGGCCATGTCGACAAAAAATAATATGGAGCAAATTTGCAGACTTTTTTTAGATGAACAATTTTGCTCTGAGCATTTTTTTGTGGATAAAACCAGAATCGTTGTACAAAATACCTGGTCAAAGCAACTGCAACATCCTTTTTAGGCGCTAAAATAGTATGCCAAAGGGCAATTCAATCGGATAATTCCTTCGAAAGTTATTGTATTCAGAGGCAGCGATTACGGCAACCAAAGACAGATATCAAAGGAAAATCCACTTTTTGTTAAGAAGTGAGCCCAGAAACGTCGAGATTTGATGGTATTCGCGAAAGTAATTTTTTACATAAAACCAATACCTTCTCATTGAGATGATAATGTAAAAAGTTATTATTCATCATTAAAATTGATGCGACAGATTTTTCTAAGATCAAAAACTAAATTCACACTGATTATCAAACTTCCAAATGGAAAAACTTCTATTTTAAACCTTTAAAACTTAATATTCTTAAAAACGGTTAAGAAGAAAGTAATTTATAATACAAAATATTCATAACAAAACTTTTGCTACAAAAAATAGTCATTAAACGAATAAGAAATTCACTGAAAACTTAAAAAAATGTTTAGTTAACGAGAATTGTGATATTACCCCAGACAGAAAAATTATATATAGTTTATATATATAGTGTGAAGTATTATATATAATATTCATTTGTTTTATATAAAAAATGTAAAAAACAAAGGAATATTTTATATAATACTTCACACTATGTATAAACTATCCATAATATTATCGCCTGGGACAACTTTTAAAATCAAAAAACCTTTAAAATTTATTTTTCAAGTTACTTCAAATAGTTTATACATGAATCATCCTTAAATTGTTGATCATTATTATTAATGACACAAATAATGATTAAAAATTCCACAATTATCAATTTTCAAACGATTTAAGTTAACGTAGAATAATTGAAATTTCAAAGGTTTTGAATCTGAAAGTAACTATTATTTATAAAATATTATTTTTATACATAATATGAACAAAGAAGGATAATGATGGTTAACAATTTAAGAATTTTTAAAGGATTTAAATTCACTTCGAATAATTGAAATTTCAAAGGGTTTCAGCATAAAAGCAACAATTAATAATAAAATATTATTTTTATATCATATAATTACATATTATTAATAATTAAATTAATAATTGATAAATTGTTGATAATTATTATTAATGGTATAAATAATTATTTACAACTCTTGTATTTTTACTTTCAAACGATTTAAATGTACTTAGAATAATTCAAATTTAAAAGGGTTTGCGTATACAAGCAACAATTATTAATAATAGTTATAATAATTAAACAAATTTCTTTATAATTTTTCTTACGAATCTATGAATATTTGATTGCTAAGCGCGCGAGACAGAAGCTTGAAGTGCTTTCAGTGAAAACAGAACGTATATTAGGGGATAAATGACCATTACTTGCATTTGTCTATAAAATCTGTTTTAAACATGGAGGCAAACGTTGCAAAAGTCGATTTTTTTGACAGCACGTTACTTTCAATGCAATTTGAATAGTTTTCGTAAAAGAACAATGTATTCAATCAATGTCCGCCATTTTGCTAGTTGGTTTATAAGACTAAGAAACCTTAGCAAAGGTTATTTCTGCGACCAGTCACACAGGTGCGTTCTAGCCCCACCCCGTGTTGCTTAAAAGGGATAAAGGGTTTGATAAAAATTATTTCTGCAACCAGTGACAGAGGTGCCCTCCCGCCCCACGAAATTTTGGAAAGGCGTAGAGGCTTCACCAACATTGTTTCTGTGACCTGTCACAGAGGTGCGTCCTAGTCCCGCCACGAGATGTTGGGAAGGGGGTAAGGGGTTTCACCAACATTATTTCTGTGACCAGTCACAGAGGTGCCTTCCAGCCCCACCACGCGTTGCTGAAGAAAGTTAAAGGGTTTGATCAAAATTATTTCGGTAACCAGTCATTGAGGTGCCTTCGCGCTTCTCACGAAGCGTTGGAAATGGGCAGGGGCTTCACCAACATAATTTCTGTAACCAGTCACAGGGGTGCCTCCCCCGACGAGAGGTTGGAAAGGGGTAGGGGTTTAGACAAACATTACTTCTGTAATCAGTCACAGGGGTGCCACAGGGATATGGTGGAAAGGGGTAGGGGTTCGACCAACATTATTTCTATGACCAGTCACAGGATTGCCTTCCAGCTTACCCACTAGATGTTCAAGAAAAGTTAGAAAAATTTGAATTACATGAATTCCTTATTCCATCAATACGCACTCTCAGCTGCTACCTCGCTGGAAATATACTTTGAAAAAAAAACGGTAAAAAAAATTGTCCATACCGGTAATTTTTTTTTACATGTACCGACACTTTTTTTTACCGCGGAACCGACAGTGTATACACTTCGTTTACCGAAATTTCGGGACAAGTAGCTAGATTGTTTTGGCAAAAATATAGGGGAATCTGAAAAAAGGGTTATTTGTACCGAAACTTCGGTACGTATAGCTGGATCTTTTGGTACGTGTAGACAGTTTGTTTATAATTATAGTTGCAAGGTCGCCTATTTGCTTTTAAATAAACTTTTATATTAAACATTCTACTGTTTTGTAGACAATTCAACTTTTCTGCTTGAAACATCAACTATTTTATTGAAAATTTAACTTTTTTGTCGAAAAATTATAGTTTTTTAAACTAAAAATTTAAATATTTCACCTTTTGTTAAAACTTTATACTGTATATTGGATAAGTTAGAAATTCATATTTTTTAATAAAAAATTAATCTTCTTAGTCGAAAATTGATTTTTTGAAAATTGTACAATTTTTTTGAAAATTTACTTTTTTTGTCAAAGTTACCTTTATTTCTCAGAGTTTTTATATAAAAATTCAATTATTCACATTGTATTGGTTGACAATTCGACTATTTGGTAAAAAAACTGCATATTTTGTTAAAAATATAACAAAAAATTTTTTGGTTCAAAATTCAACCTAGATAGTTTAAAAAATTTATCTTTCTTGGCTTAAAATAACCTTTTGTGTTAAAAGAGCATCTTTTTCGATTTGAAAATCTACTGTTTTCCAAAATAATCGACTTTTTGGGTTACAAATTTAATGGTTGTAAATTCATCTTTCATGGTAGAATAGTCACCTTTCTTGGTAGAAAATGACCTTTTTTGTTAAAAATTTAACTGTCTTCGAAAAAATGCATTTTCTGGCATGAAAATCTTACTATTTGATTAAATCTATATTTCTTTTGAAACTCATCGCTTTGCTGGAATATTAATCTTTTTCGTTGTTAATGCAACTGCTTGGTTAAAAATTATAAATTTTTTATGTTTAAGATTCATCTCTATGGATGGCAAATCTTTCTTGGTTGAAAATTCAACTGATTTGTTGATGATGCAATATATTGCGACTTCATATGTTAGGAATTGAGAGTAATTCATGTTTAATTCAATATATTATCTACATTAAGTTTATTTGAAAGAATTTACAAAGTTGAATACCGTGTTTCGCCAACGGCTACGGTACTTATGCGAAGGGGGGGGGGGGGCTAAAATTTGTAACTTACTTGGTAGATGGCCATCACTGAATAAAACTTCACGATTGAAACTTTTCAAGGTCGCGGTGGTGAAAGCAGAGTGTATTTATGTGAAAAAATGACCAAATAGTGCATAAATTTATAGAATCTATTTATAAAATTAACAAATATATTAGTAGAAAAAAGTTTTCTGATGGAAAATAACTATTATATAAATTTGAAGTCTTTTTACTAATAACAAAATATATGTCGAATAGTGCTTCAATAACGGTGAAATACAATGTTTTTACCGAAATCTACCGAAATGTAAATTGATTAATAATCACTTTTATTTTATTGATATTAAAAGTGTAATTTAGAATGCAATTTAATTTCGAGAAAAGCCCGCCAAATATAAAAGTATATCAATCAACATTAAATAAACAAAAGTGTAAATTTTGCATTATTTTTCGAGTGTTTTGGTAGAAAAAAAACACTTTTTTACCGAAATCTACCTAAATTTAAATTGATTGATAATCATTTTTATTTTATTGATATCAAAAGTGTAGTTTCGAATATAATTTAATTTCGAGAGAAGCCCGCCAAATAGAAAAGTATATCAATCCATATTAAATAAACAAAAGTGTAAATTTTGCACTATTTTTCGAGTGTTTTGGTAGAAAAAAACACTTTTTTAGCGAAATATACAGAAAGATAAATTGATTAATAATCACTTTTATTTTATTGATATTAAAACTGTAGTTTCGAATATAATTTAGTTTCGAGAGAAGCCCGCCAAATAGAAAAGTATATCAATTAACATTAAATAAACAAAAGTGCAAATTTTGCATTATTTTTCGAGTGTTTTGGTAGAAGAAAGCACTTTTTACCGAAATATACGGAAAGATAAATTGATTAATAATCACTTTTATTTTATTGATATTAAAACTGCAGTTTCGAATATAATTTAGCTTCGAGAGAAGCCCGCCAAATAGAAAAGTATGTCAAACAATATTAAATAAACAAAAATGCAAATTTTGCATTATTTTTCGAGTGTTTTGGTAGAAAAAAACACTTTATTACCGGAATCTACGGAAAGATAAATTGATTAATAATCACTTTTATTTTATTGATAATAAAACTGTAGTTTCGAATATAATTTAGTTTCGAGAGAAGCCGCCAAATATAAAAGTGTGTCAATCAACATTAAATAAACAGAAGTGTAAATTTTGCATTATTTTTCGAGTGTTTTGGTAGAAAAAAACACTTTTTTACCGAAATCTACGGAAAGATAAATTGATTAATAATCACTTTTATTTTATTGATACTAAAACTGTAGTTTTTAATATAATTTAATTCGAGAGAAGTCCGCCAAATAGAAAAGTATATCAATCCATATTAAATAAACGAAAGTGTAAATTTTGCACTATTTTTCGAGGGTTTTGGTAGAAAAAACACTTTTTTACCGAAATAGACGGAAAGATAAATTGATTAATAATCACTTTTATTTT
>NC_046659.1:29192889-29200838 GCF_010883055.1 Belonocnema kinseyi | reverse complement strand
ACGTTTTACGCAACTGAATAGTCCAAGGGTATTTTTAAGTAATGAAAAAATAATACTTGTGATTGAATTTTAGGGATGAATTCATTTGTAAGGGCTGATTTCCTCAAGGGATTTTTTTTTTGAAAATGCCGGAACAGGTCAACTTTATTTTTGATTATTGTGCATAAAACAATTAATTTTGTCAAGATTCAAGAGATTTTGGAATGTGTATAGTAAAAAAAATGGCCATCAAATATAGTTTTTCATTAATAAAAAACGGGGGTTCCGAGTCTGATGACTAAAAATAATGCATAAATATGTGCTTTTCAATAACAAGTGTTACCCACTTTGTTCCAGTAAAAAATTACGAATTGTATTCGAGAAATTAAAAAAATGTGTTTTTAGGGGTGAACTTCAAGGGTGGGTTTCACCCCTTAAATGGACTTATGGGCACGTATAAAAAAATAAGTGTCGAATATTTTTTGATGTTCTATAACATATCGCAATTTCAAGAAAATCGGTGAGGTACACCTCGGGTACCTTCCTTGTTAGTCACTTCCCTTCAGATTTTTTTCGGTCAAAGTCTGAGGACATTTTTCTGTTTTTCAGCAACTTATGGGGTACTGGGAGAGCAAACTCAAGCGCTAAGGGCATTATGGAATCTGGATGCTTAATTTACTTCCCAGCGAATAAAAATGTTTACAAGTTTATATATAACGTGTGTGCATTACTATTTCTAAAATAGAAAAAGTATATGCGTTGAGGAAAAAATTATAGATACGAGACATTCCTCCTAGAAACATACATCCATAACCAAAAACCGACAATATTTTGTCGATAAAATGTTTGATGGTTTGCATATTTTGTTTGAGCAAAAATTGCAAGGTCGCACTTGAACCTAACGCAAGGTGTATTTGACATTGGGGAATGGGCTAGATTTTCCGCTGTCGCTCTTTTGTTGCTCTTCATTGAACCCTTTCTTTTGGTTCTGGTCATCTCGTTCTGTTTAAATGAAATACACACTCAAAAAAATGTCTGGTTAAATCAACCAAAATTCAAGTTAAACAGGCTCTTACTATTTTTTCTGGTTACTCTTTAAAAAAAAGGTAAGAGCGTATTTAACCAGAACTCTGGTTGATGTAACCAGGCGTTTTTGGAGTGTAAGGAACAATATTCAAGGTAAGCCACTATCATTCATATTATTTTTTTCACTTTGAAAAGTGATAAAAATGTGGGTAGTTCAAGAGATAGGTTTTCTAATGATCTGCTTTTTCTCAGACTTCATTAACATATCTAATTTTCAACAACTGCAAATCTTATGTGAAAATTAATGCAAACAATAATTTCTAAATATTTTAGTTTCTTTCCTTCAACATAACTCTAAAGTACAGTACACATGTAAAAATTTGTTTCTCCCAAAGCTTTTTCCAAGTTTACAAATACATTCGAGATTCAATCACTTTAGCGCTCAAAATTTTTCATTTTTGTAGCCTCGTACAGTCGTACATGGATGCAATACATTCATGAAACATCGCAACATTTGATCAAACATATTAATAGATTGTTTATGAAATATACTGCCACGATATTGGATAACTGCGAGGAACAATGAGTTTATGGTAAATTTATTTTTAACAAAAATTTATGCAGTGTTTGAAAAAATGTATAAAAGGTAGATCATGCTGTGGATGAGCAATTTTTCGAAGATCAATTCTATAAGGCATGCGTATTTGCTTTATCTAAAGAGATTTTTTACTTAGCTTACACATTTCTATTTGAGTTTAAAAGTTGTATTGCAATAAAATATAGTAAATTGTGCTTCAAACTAAAAAATTGGTATTAACTTCCATTATCAGTAAATGAACATATAGTGTATGACGTATGTAGTTTTATACATTCTCATGATTTTTATTATAATTTTCATATTTGTTTCACATGACAATACATGATGACAGACATATGATATGAGAAGTTCAGTAGCGGTCTAATCATTCACTAAAAGTAGCCTAGGAAGAATTGGTAATATAACATCCCATTGTTTCATTGCGATTAAGTTATATTACAGAAATTTTGACATATTAAAATACTTCCCTTAAATTTATCGGTGAGACCAACTTTTCATTAGATCATTTATAGCCCTTCCCACTAGACCTCTGAGTTTTGGATTCTTTTAAACAATGTTATTTATTAATTTGGTCATATTTGGTGTATATAGCTAAAATAGTCGAAATATATACCTTTATTGTAAATTTAATAAGGTTGAAATGAATATGGTTCCTAGTTGCTATTTCTCATTTTAAAAAATCATGTTTATTCACTCTAGCACTATTAATGCGCCTTTTCGTTTTTTAAACCAAGAATGATTCTCTGCATTGCTGGTACTTCTGTTGCAATCGAAATTTACTCAAAAGAACTGCCGGTGGATTCAGCATCGTCGCAAACGAAATCATATCCCCTTTTTCTGCAGTTTTCTGAAAAACATATGACAGAAATAATAGGTAAATAAATAGATCGTATTTGAATATAATTTCATTATTATTTTCAATATACCCGGAGTCCACGCTGCGGCTTACCAAAAAAGATGCAGCTTAGCATATATGGACATAAGAATAACATAGGCGCAAAGGCGCGTTGCATACTTCTTAGCCTGCTCCAGTGTGAACACCTCGTAAACACTCTTAATACTAAATTCACTAAATAAGTTGCAAAAAGTATTTCAAGAAAGTGGTTTTTTAAAAGAAAAGAGAAGCACAAAAGTAAAGAGCTGTAAAAATTGGAAGGCTGATTGTTGTATTTTATAATTTAAAAATGATCAAATAAAAGATATATACTAATCTACTAAGAGGAATGAACATGCAAAAAATTATTTCTTTGTACCCTCGTATTGTAGTGACTTTCCATTGATGTCAACTGCAATAGTTGGCTAGACATAAAAGATTTTATGCATTTCTTTCTGGCGACCCATAAAATTCGACATATTTCCTACAGCCGCCTCCGTTAAGTCCATTGTTGCGCATCCTGTCGCCAATAGTTTTCGAAATTCAGTAACTGTTAAGGTACTTGGTTTTGCTGCACCACACTCGTCGGCAGTTTTTCTTATTAGGCTGCACACATCTACGGTCATATCAGCATTTTCATCCCTGCAAGGCAATGCAAAGAAATACGGATTCTTCTCACTGATGTTAGCTTCTTTACGATAAGCTTTCAATAATAAGATTGAATCCATCGTTTTGTTCGTGACCAGAACTGGCACTGAGTAATTCAGTTTTCCTTTAATGAGGAATCTCAGGAAACTACTTTCAGTTTCTTTCTGTTGCAATGATAAATCCTGATATAAACAATCATTCTTTTTTGCCGTCGTTGGATTTTCAAAATCCGACGTTTGGATGAATCCCATTTCTGCTTCTCGTCTGCGATTGCACAATATTAGGTGAAGTAACACCATTTCTGATAAGCGTAGCCAAGAATTAACCGTGAATCGAGTTTTTAATGAAGAATAAGCAGAGTCTCTTTCCCAGATTACAAACGAAGTGAATGCCTCAATGTCATCAGTGGAAGGAAGTTCTATGCACTGATTTCTTCCTCTGCTTTTCATTCTTTTGCTTTTGTGCACGTAAATATTTCTTACTCCAGTCACTAGAAAATATAAAACTTCAGTTAACATACAGTGAAACATTACCGCACAAACATTTTGGAATATTTAAAGGATTCCACAAACATTTTAAATATCGTCATATTTCAAATTAATACAACAGAGTTCATATGAATTTAACAAATAATTAAAAGAATTTAAAAGAACATCATTTCACGCAAGTTTCAAGATATCACATAAAATGTAAATGTGTTAAAAGATTTGAAGCAACGCACAAACATTTTGGAATATTTAAAGGATTGCACAAACATTTTAAATATCGTCATGTTTCAAACTAATATAACAGAGTTCATATGAATTTAACAAATAATCAAAAGAATTTAAAAGAACAACATTTCACACAAGTCTTAAGATCACACATAAAGTGTACATGTGTTAAAAGATTTGAAGCAATGCACAAACATTTTGGAATATTTAAAGGATTGCATAAACATTTTAAATATTGTCATGTTTCAAACCAATACAACAGAGTTCATATGGATTTCACAAATAATTAAAAGAATTTACCGAGTTTTCTTTAAATATTTCCGAAAATTTCAAAAAACACAACATTTCACGCAAGTTTTAAGATCTCACATAGATCGTACGTGTGTTAAAAGATTTGAAGCAATGCACAAACATTTTGGAATATTTAAAGGATTGCATAAACATTTTAAATATCGTCATGTTTCAAACCATTACAACAGAGTTCATATGGATTTCACAAATAATTAAAATAATTTACCGAGTTTTCTTTAAATATTTCCGAAAATTTCAAAAAACTCAACAACATTTCATGCAAGTTTTAAGATCTCACATAGATTGTACGTGTGTTAAAAGATTTGAAGCAATGCACAAACATTTTGGAATATTTAAAGGATTGCATAAACATTTTAAATATCGTCATGTTTCAAACCATTACAACAGAGTTCATATGGATTTCACAAATAATTAAAATAATTTACCGAGTTTTCTTTAAATATTTCCGAAAATTTCAAAAAACTCAACAACATTTCATGCAAGTTTTAAGATCTCACGTAGATTGTACTTGTATTAAAAGATTTGAAGCAATGCACAAACATTTTGAAATATTTAAAGGATTGCATAAACTTTTTAAATATCGTCATCTTTCAAACTAATATAACAGAGTTCATACGGATTTAACAAATAATTCAAAGAATTTAAAAGAACAACATTTCGCACAATTTTTAATATCTTACATAAAATGTACGTGTGTTAAAAGATTCGAATCAATGCGCAAAGATTTTGAAATATTTAAAGGATTGCATAAACTTTTTAAATATTGTCATCTTTCAAACTAATATAACAGAGTTCATACGGATTTAACAAATAATTAAAGAAATTAACAAGTTTTCTTTGAATATTTTAGAACATTTCAAAAAACTCAACAACATTTCACGCAAGTTTTAAGAACTCACGTAGATTGTACATGTGTTAAAAGATTTGAAGCAATGCACAAACATTTTGGAATATTTAAAGGATTGCATAAACATTTTAAATATCGTCATGTTTCAAACTAAAACAACAGGACTCATATGGATTTCACAAATAATTAAAAGAATTTACCAAGTTTTCTTTGGATATTTCCGAAAATTTCAAAAAACTCAACAACATTTCACGCAAGTTTTAAAATCTCACGTAGATTGTACTTGTGTTAAAAGATTTGAAGCAATGCACAAAAATTTTGAAATATTTAAAGGATTGCATAAACTTTTTAAATATCGTCATCTTTCAAACTAATACAGCAGATTTCATATGGATTTAACAAATAATTCAAAGAGTTTAAAAGAACAACATTCCACACAAGTTTTAAGATCTTACATAAAATATACGTGTGTTAAAAGATTTGAAGCAGTGCACAACACTTTGGAATATTTAAAGGATTGCATAAACATTTTAAATATCGTCATGTTTCAAACCAATACAACAGATTTCATGTGGATTTCACAAATAATTAAAAGAATTTACCGAGTTTTCTTTAAATATTTCCGAAAATTTCAAAAAACTCAACAAAATTTTACGCAAGTTTCAAGATCTCACGTAGATTGTACATGTGTTAAAAGATTTGAAGCAATGCACAAACATTTGGAAATATTTAAAGGATTGCATAAACTTTTTAAATATCGTCATCTTTCAAACTAATACAGCGTATTTCATTTGGATTTAACAAATAATTCAAAGAATTTAAAAGAACAACATTTCACACCAGTTTTAAGATCTCACATAAAATGTAAATGTGTTAATAGATTTGAAGCAATGCACAAACATTTGGAAATATTTAAAGGATTGCATAAACTTTTTAAATATCGTCATCTTTCAAACTAATACAGCGTATTTCATTTGGATTTAACAAATAATTCAAAGAATTTAAAAGAACAACATTTCACACCAGTTTTAAGATCTCACATAAAATGTACATGTATTAAGAGATTTGAAGCAATGCACAAACATTTTGAAATATTTAAAGGATTGCATAAACATTTTAAATATCGTCATGTTTCAAACCATTACAACAGAGTTCACATGGGTTTCACAAATAATTAAAATAATTTACCGAGTTTTCTTTAAATATTTCCGAAAATTTCAAAAAACTTAACAACATTTCACGCAAGTTTTAAGATCTCACGTAGATTGTACTTGTGTTAAAAGATTTGAAGCAATGCACAAACATTTTGGATTATTTAAAGCATTGCATAAACATTTTAAATATCGTCATGTTTCAAACCAATACAACAGAGTTCATGTGGATTTCACAAATAATTAAAAGAATTTACCGAGTTTTCTTTAAATATTTCCGAAAATTTCAAAAAACTCAACAACATTTCACGCAAGTTTTAAGATCTCACATAGATTGTACGTGTGTCAAAAGATTTGAAGCAATGCACAAACATTTTGAAATATTTAAAGGATTGCATAAACTTTTTAAATATCGTCATCTTTCAAACTAATATACCGCATTTCATATGGATTTAACAAATAATTCAAAGAATTGGAAAGAACAACATTTCACACCAGTTTTAAGATCTTACATCAAATGCACGTGTGTTGAAAGATTTGAAGCAATGCACAAACATTTTGGAGTATTTAAAGGATTGCATAAACATTTTATATACGGTCATCTTTCAAACTAATACAGCAGATTTCATATGGATTTAACAAATAATTCAAACAATTTAAAAGAACAACATTTCACACAAGTTTTAAGATCTTACATAAAATGTACGTGCGTTAAAAGGTTTGAAGCAATGCGCAAACATTTTGAAATATTTAAAGGATTGCATAGACATTTTAAATATCTTCATGTTTCAAACCAATACAGCAGGGTTCACATGGATTTCACACATAATTCAAACAATTTAAAAGAACAACATTTCGGACAATTTTAAGATCTTACCTAAAATGTACGTGTGTTAAAAGGTTTGAAGCAATGCACAAACATTTTGGAATATCTAAAGGATTGCATAAACCTTTTAAATATCGCCACCTTTCAAAACAATATAGCAGATTTCATATGGACTTAACAAATGATTCAAACAATTTAAAAGAACAAAATTTCATACAACTTTTAAGATCTTACATAAAATGTACGCGTGTAAAATGATTTGAAGCAACGCGCAAACATTTTGAAATATTTAAAGGATTGCACAAACATTTTAAATTTCGTCATGTTTCAAACCAATATAACATAGTTCATATGGATATCATAAATAATTAAAAGAATTTACCGAGTTTTCTTTAAATATTTCCGAAAATTTCAAAAAACTGAACAACATTTGACGCAAGTTTTAAGATTTCACATAGATTGTACGTGTGTTAAAAGATTTGAAGCAATGCACAAACATTTTGAAATATCTAAAGGATTGCATAAACCTTTTAAATATCGCCACCTTTCAAAACAATACAGCAGATTTCATATGGATTTAACAAATAATTCAAACAATTTAAAAGAACAACATTTCGCACAAGTTTTAAGATTTCGCATAAAATGTACATGTGTTAAGAGATTTAAAGCAATGCACAAACATTTTGGATTATTTAAAGCTTTGCATAAACATTTTAAATATCGTCATGTTTCAAACCATTACAACAGAGTTCACATGGGTTTCACAAATAATTAAAATAATTTACCGAGTTTTCTTTAAATATTTCGGAAAATTTCAAAAAACTCAACAACATGTCACGCAAGTTTTAAGATCTCACGTAGATTGTACCTGTGTTAATAGATTTGAAGCAATGCACAAACGTTTTGAAATATTTAAAGGATTGCATAAACTTTTTAAATATCGTCATCTTTCAAACTAATGCAGCGTATTTCATA
>NC_046659.1:29191575-29192789 GCF_010883055.1 Belonocnema kinseyi | reverse complement strand
TTTCACGCACGTTTTAAGATCTCACACAGATTGTACATGTGTTAAAAGATTTGAAGCAATGCACAAACATTTTCATATATTTAAAGGATTGGATAAACTTTTCAAATATCGTCATCTTTCAAATTAATATAGCAGATTTCATGTGGATTTAACAAATAATTCAAAGAATTTAAAAGAACAACAATTCACACAAGTTTTAAGATCTTTCATAAAATGTATGTGTGTTAAAAGATTTGAAGCAATGCGCAAACATTTCGAAATATTTAAAGGATTGCATAAACCTTTTAACTATCGTCATGTGTCAAACCAATACAACAGGGTTCATATGAATTTCACAAATAATTCAAGGAATTTACCAAGTTTTTTTTTAATATTTCCGAAAATTTCAAAAAACTCGCAACATTTCACGCGCGTTTTAAGATCTCACATAGATTGTACATGTGCTAAAAGATTTGAAGCAATGCACAAACATTTTGGAATATTTAAAGGATTGCATAAACATTTTAAATATCGTCATGTTTCAAACCCATACAACAGGGTTCATATGGATTTCACAAATAATTCAAGGAATTTACCAAGTTTTTTTTTAATATTTCCGAAAATTTCAAAAAACTCGCAACATTTCACGCACGTTTTAAGATCTCACATAGATTGTACATGTGTTAAAAGATTTGAAGCAATGCACAAACATTTTGGAATATTTAAAGGATTGCATAAACATTTTAAGTATCGTCATGTTTCAAACCAATACAGCAGGGTTCGTATGAATTTCACAAATAATTCAAAGAATTTACCAAGCTTTCTTTGAATACTACCAAAAATTTCAAAAAACTCAAAAACATTTCACGCAAGTCTTAAGATCTCACATAGATTGTACATGTATTAAAAGATTTGAAGAAATGCGCAAATATTTTGAAATATTTAAAGGATTGCATAAACATTTTAAATATCGTCATATTTCAAACCAATACAGCAGGGTTCATATGCATTTCACAAATAATTAAAAGAATTTACCAAGCTTTCTTTGAATACTACCAAAAATTTCAAAAGACTCTACAACATTTCACGCAAGTCTTAAGATCTCACATAGATTGTACATGTATTAAAAGATCTGAAGAAATGCGCAAACATTTTGAAATATTTAAAGGATTGCATAAACATTTTAAATATCGTCATGTTTCAAACCAATACAGCAGGGTTCATATGCATTTCAC
>NC_046659.1:29183544-29191475 GCF_010883055.1 Belonocnema kinseyi | reverse complement strand
ACTTTGATGAAATTTGGAGTTTGGAATTTGGTTGCACATTTATTGGATTCCAATGTAATTTCTTGTAAATTCAACAAACACTGCACTCACAATTAATATACTTATTCAAACGAGCTCGATGAAGCTCTGACTAAAGACTGATGATGAGAGGTAATATCGAGTATTCGTGTGTTGTTTTGGCGAGCTGATTGTGAGTTCAAGAGTGCGATCGCATCGTCGAAAAAGGTCTTATCTATCGAAAACATGGCAAGGCGACTTACTGATTTGATAATTTAATCGTTGAGGTTTTTCGCACCGTCCGATCTCGACAACAACAATCATAGAGATACGACAATATCTACTGTGGGGCTGGTTCACCCCTTATTATAGGTTATTTTTATTAAGGTGAGAACAGTCGATTTCGTATTTGGATATTGTGCATACTGCCAAGATTTTTTTCGTCAAACTCAAAAAACTAGTATTTTCATATTGAAAAGGGTGTCATTTTTTTATTAAAAAATAGAGGTTGATACATTAGTGGGGTAAAGAATTCTAATTCAATACCAAGGATGTGAACTAATATTATTACACGTTTTACGCCACTGAATAGTCTGAGGGTATTTTTACGTAATGAAAAAATAATACTTGTGATTGAATTTTAGGGACGAATTCATTTGTAAGGGCTGATTTCAGAAAATTTCAAACTGCATCAACTTTACTTAACAATTTTAATAGTATCCAAAAGTTTTACACCATGATATGGTAATGGAATAACGAAATATAACAGTATAAATGTTAGGGGTAGCTCACCCCCTCAAGGGATTTTTTTTTTTGAAAATGCCGGAACAGGTCAACTTTATTTTGGATTATTGTGCATAAAACAATTAATTTTGTCAAGATTCAACAGATTTTGGAATGTGCATAGTGAAAAAAATGGCCATCAAATATAGTTTTTCATTAATAAAAAAACGGGGGTTGCGAGTCTGATGACTAAAAATAATGCATAAATATGTGCTTTTCAATAACAAGTGTTACCCACTTTGTTTCAGTAAAAAATTACGAATTGTATTCGAGAAATTAAAAAATGTGTTTTTAGGGGTGAACTTCAAGGGTGGTTTTCACACCTTAAATGGGCTTATGGGCACGTATAAAAAATACGTGTCGAATATTTTTGGATGTTCTACAACATATCACAATTTCAAGAAAATCGAAGAGGTACACCGCGGGTACCTTCCTTATAAGTTGTTTCATAGGATTTAGGAAATGTTTTACAAAATTTGAGTCAAATCGTTCTCTTTGTTTAAAAGATGCGAGCAATTTTGTATTGTCGCGTGCGTACACGACTTGAGTCGGCCGACTGAGGAAGGTAATTTTCTCTGATTGACAAGAAGCAACGACGAATAGGGATATAAGTCACAGCAATGATATGTGATAGCCACTGCGTCTTTCCTACATAACTATATAGTTTCTAATAAGCATTTTAGCTGCTTAGTTTTGTTCATTCCAAAAATTAGATAGTAAAAGTATTTATGAATTGCGATCAGACTGAGAAAGTTCCATGATAGTATTAATTCTATAAGTCTGAGCAACGAATTATCATATATTATAATATATAAACCACAGCAATAAAATTAGTATAATACTGGCTTTTCTAAGTTAACTGTGTCCGGGAGCCACATAGAAGAGGTGGTATGACCTGCAAGGTCCCCGGAATTTTTTTAATGGACCACGGAGAAAAAGATATCGCACAATGATATCGCAAAACCTCTATATTGCAAGAAAGCGCAATATGATAACGTACAATCAGGTCCCGGAAATTTGTACGATATGATAATGCACTAATATCACAGGCAAAAATGAAGTTAAATTTTGTTGCTGTCGTCTGCTACGGCGTCCTTAGCAGCAATGGGAAAAAGGCAGAGTATGAGTGAGTTCGAGCTATAAATCGGGACTCTAGAGTTAAAACAATCACAGAGAAAATTAAAAATTTGCTGCAGGTAAGACCTGCAACTGTTAATGATTAAACATATTTCGGCGAAAGTTTCATTGAGGTTAGGAAAATAATTCTGAACTCATCGACTGCGACACGCTGAAGTGAGCAAATTTCAGTAAAACTTGTAGAATCTACGACAGAAAATACAAAAAAATATGTACTTACTGATATATTTCTTCCGAAGTAAATCACATTATTGTAGACGAATTAGAACTTACTTAATACAATTTAGCAAAAGCGCAAAATGAAACTGACGAATGGGAATCTCCATTTTTTACGTTATAGATTGCACAATTATGCGGTATATAATGTAAAAACTCGGGATATTGTTAATTAAACATTTTTACATGACTTATGCTATAACGTCTAAAATTATCGACACATTAAGGTTTTTTATAATCTGTTAAGTCTTATTGAAATAAACCATTTTTGTCATGTGCAATTTTTGGTCTGCCTCATCGTTTTTGCAAAAAACGCAAGCAAAGTATAATATAATAATCTCATTAATTATCATAAATTCTCGAAAAAGTCTCTCATTTTCGGTTATATAATTCCAAAAGTAAGAAATTTCGTATTCTAATTCGCTGCCGAAGGCGACGACCTTTGTTTGCAACACCTGCCTCTAAATAGCTCTGGTTGGATTAAGTCGTAAAATTCAACAACCCAATTTCGATTGTTTAGTCCGGATTCAAGGCAAGGGCTCCGCCTTGTCACCAAGCACTTAAGAGCCCAATGTTCATTTTCTAATCTAATTGTCCTTGCAAGCTGCAACTTGCTTTCCATTTACGTATCACTCCGTTGTACTATATTCCTCCCCCCCCCCCCAACCTCACATTTTCTCTAATTTTCTCGACTACCTATGAAAACCCTTCTCTCTCGCTCCCCTGCAACGACAATCAACGAAGTATTCTCGTTTTACTAATTTCTCCAAAAGAGCCGACTAAGTTAGTAGAGAAATTCGAATGAGATTAATATTTGTTTGGAAACTTTGCGAGAAAGCAGACGTTATTTTTTATTAAAATACGACTCAGTCTTAATTTTTATTTTCTCTCCTTTTTTTCTCTTTTAAGAACGAGCTTATTGCGCAGCGAATAACATTAGTTTGGCTGCAGCTTAATTTTATAGTCATAATTATTTTTAGAGCTAGAAAAACGATTCTATTTTCAATTCTTTCTCTTATTTCTTTTAAACTCGATTTTCCATGTAATTTTTAAGTCTTATTAAGATCGGATCTTGTTATTGAATAATATTTCGAATGTTTTGATGTTTATGAAAAAGCAGAGTACCCCTTTCCCCCGAGAAATTGGAAGGTATCGAGATATTCGCGTTTTAATTAGGGATTTCTTTTAAACTCTATGTTCAATGTGATTATTAAATCTTATTAAGATTTCATAGTTTCTAAAAACTTTGGTCATAATTTTAAATGCAGTTTGAATTTGATCTTCGTATTTCTTATCTTTGGTTTCATTTTTTTTTTTTTTTGTAAATTTTACTTTTACTTTTACTTTTTTAATTTTACTTTAATTTTTTTTAAGTTAGAATTTCAACGTCATTTTCGAATATAATTTCAAGTAAAGGTGTGCGCGCGCCGAATGAACAGGAGAGAGGGGGCCTAGAATTGGATGGTTTTCCTACCACGGTATCGCCCGTCTCCTCGCCTGGGCCCAACCCTTGAAACATGGGTCTTTGCGGCGTTCCTGCACCCCCGCTCAAAGAAGTCTAATCAGTTCCAGTTGCGACCTTGAGTAGAGAACACCTACGAGTATCTATATTCAGGGTATACACCGCGCGCATCTTTCGCTTCGTTTTCTGATCCATACGTCGGACGTATTGATATATTTCGTGTGTCTTCTGATTTAGTGATCGATCGATTGCCCGTTGATTTTATGTACAGCTCTAAAAATCTGTAAACTGTAAAAATGTACTACCTTATTCGATTCGATGATGGTTACCAAGGCATTTATCCTAAAAAATGTGTTACACAAGAGTTTAACGAAGAGTGTGTGATAAAATCAAAGAGAGGTTCGTGCCAAGCCAAAATTCTCGCACGTGGTGGTAAGTTAATTGTTTTTCCATTACACATTTCAGGCGGAGTAGAGACATAAAGTAAAGCCACATTCTTGATCAGAATTATCTGATAGCATTCTTATAATCTTCCTTTCTGTTATTACTTTGAAAACATCGCTCTGTTGTTAAGAACTATTTTTTTTTATTTCATCTATGAAACAAGTAGCAGAAACTTAAAAGAAAATATACGTTTCTATTCGTTTCTATTCGGTGTTTTATAAAACAGAACTCGCGATTATTCCGCCATTTATGGATAAAAATGCTTGAAATTTGTATGGTATATTTATTCTCAATATATGAGTGATGACTACAAGCAGCGCACTTTGTTTAAAAGTAATACGTTTACTGATACGAAGTTTCGCAAACTTCGACCAGTGGGACGTCCATCGAAAAAATTTTAGTTTAAATAACTTATCGCATGAAAGTTGTTTACTACACGGAGAAAAATAGAAGTTAGCAGAGACTGTCTTGATATTAATAGGTAATATCTTAGCGATTTAACTATGGGACAGAAATCTAGATACTGAAGTAGAGCATCCGTAGATATTAAAAAGAAGATTTTAACTGACAATATCCAAGATATTAAAGGGCAGAATCTAAGATATTCAAGAAATATTTTTTAATTGTGCAAAAATTACCTGTAAGGCATGCCATTTTCCGTAAAATGCAAAAGAATGTTAATATCGTAGCCCTCTATTTTGAAAATGCAAATCCTCAAGCATTCGCCTTTTTGCATAATTATGCAATTTTTGTGTTAAACAGATAACACAATGTTCAAGGCTAATAGGAAAGATGCCTGTAGCTGAGTCCTCATTTTCTTGAGAAAATTATAACAGATCCAAAAACATTTAATCCATTTTCCACCAAAACTTATAGTGCAATAGATATCCGAAAAATCACAGTACACACGATGAAAGCTCAAGATACAGACAAAATCTTTTGTCGCCACGCCACACGTCAGCGACCTTGCTCCGATAAAATTTAGCTTTTTGAATATCTTAGATATTAACTATTAATATCACATATTTTATACTTTCAATATAAACAGATATTGCCTTTTATTTATTTTTTTTTTTTTGTTGAATAGAAGATATTAGATAGTATGCCGCAATATCTAGATATTATGGTTAAATATCAAAGTTTTTAATATCTGCTTATCAATATCTATTTTTCTCCGTGTAGGCTTCAAGGAAGTTTTTTTTTTGAAAACTTGAAAGAAAAGTCGGTCAAAAATCGGTGTGTTGACTTCAACTCTCTGCCCTTTCCACAATTTTCTACCGATTTTCTTCAAATTTTCAGGAAAACTTTCTCAATCTAGTTAACAACTTTCTCGAAATAAGTTATTTCAGCTAAGATTTTTCCAATGAGCGTCCCACTGGCCGAAGTTTGTGAAACGTGGTTTGTTCGGAATTAATTTGCTACTACCGCACAGTACAAACACGACGTGTAACTAAACAAAATTCAGGGAACATCGTATACCGTGATTTGAGTGTAGTTTATAAATTTTGTAAATACAGGGTTAGGCCTTTTATAAATTTTTGATCATCTATGTTATAAATACAACAGCTGATACTAGCGAAGATTCTACTCTGAATCATCCGTTGGAACCTTCCTCAACAGGCCCACTTTCAGAAATTCTTCAAACAATTTCCAAGCAAAGTGAAGGAATAATTGGTTCTACAACTTGTGAACAAACTCAACAAGGTAAAATTAAATTTCTGTTATTTCTTCCTTTTCATAATTATGTTCTTCAGGGCACAACTGAATCGTTAATTAGTTTATAGTTTGAGCTTATAGTGTCTAGAAATGCGACGAACAGTAGAATAACTATCGCCTCCTTAGTCCCGACATTGGTTATCATTTCGTTTGCAATAAGAGATCCCCTGAAAAATTCTTATTCTATGGATTTCAACGTGCTAATATGTGAAAGGATATTGACATTTTTTCAAAAATTCTTAACTCTAAAACCATTGTTCGTAGGAAGGAATGGCCCAATATCTTAATAATGTTCTTTTTTGTTTATTTTTCCCAAAAAAATATAACAATTTGATTTTATATATTGCAAGCAGCATTAAATCCCACATTTCTTAAACCATATATTGTTTAAAAGCACATAAAACATTGGAAGTCTATATATTTTATACAACTGTTTTGTGGTGAAGGTGAAGTGCAAGAAGTTTAATGGTACTATTTTGATATTGAGTAAAGTTAGTGTAACATTGGTGTATTTTTAGTTATAAGTTAATGTCTTAGTTACTATTTGCATTCAATATAAACATTAACATTAAGTATTATTCCTGCGAAGCATGGAATTTGTTATAAAATGTCATTGTTGATATAAAATGCGGTAGCAGCTTATTGATATTTTGAGTTTAATATTATATTTTGCAATTCAAGAGCGAACTGCTCGCAGTTAAACAATTTATCAAAAAGAAGTAGGAAGAAAACATAAAAAGCTATTTTTTATTTTAATTCTCATTAAAATAGTTTCTGTTTTTTCATGGAGTATTTTTCCCGTATTCAGAAAAATGAGTAAAAGCTTAACGTTCGTAAAGTGTTTGTAGTACATTTTCGTAACTTTTAATAGCAAAAAATAGTACTTTATAGATTCTTGTGGAATTAATTAATTACATTGAATTTGCAAAAAACATGTAATTCTGCGACCAGCAGTTTGCTCTTGTATTCTCAAATTAGTTTCTAACCTCAAAATCTCGAAAAGTTGTTATCGCGTTTTATACCAGCAATGGATTTAAATAACAAAACTCAGAACAAATTCCATGCTTCATAGGAATACTACTTAATGTTAATGTTTATATTAATAACAAATAATATCTTAAACATTAACTTCTAATTAAAAATATACTGACCCCACCGACAGAAATCTCAGAGTATATGCTAAAGATTCCCAAGACTCTGAGAAGCTGTGAGAAATTCTCCGCAGGCACTCAGGTAGATATATTTAATAGTCCATATAGCTCGTTTAAATGATTTGAAGGCTTTAAAATGCCCTTTCCGAAACTGAAATGATAATACATTTATGAATAACGAGCAGAGGCTTAAATTGAAAGAAGAATTCGATTATAAATAACATGCAGAGGCCCTGTATTGCGGCGGTACGGGTGACAAGGAGTTGGTAAAGGAGAAGCGTTGATTCGTATTATCGACTTCGAATTTTGATTCGATTATTATCAAAGATATTATAAACGTAGATGCGGTGCGAGCTTAGTTACCCGCCATAAATATAGACGGCGCGTCCGGCGAAAAAAGTCACTTCCCCTCTACCCACCGCTCCCCGCAAATAGCACCCTCCCATATAGTTTGCCAAGAGCCACTTGGAGCGCTGTAAGCAACTCTCGGCACACCTTAGAGGCGCACTGATGGTAAACTTAGCTTGGACAAGAACCATTTAAATTAAAATTAAATTGCGAACATTTCATAACAAACGTAAAATATCCACGCTTTATAAGACATGGTTATTTTAAAAGATACCAGAGAGAAAATTCAATGTATAATTTATATTTCTGTTTCATATATTTTGTAATATTTCTAAAGTTATTTGATTATTTCCAAATATATCTTTGTTATTTCTCATCTTTTGATATTCTTTTATAAGTAACAATTTATTTACTTCACCATATTATATTTTTATTCTCACAGATAAAACTTTTAGTGCAATTTCTAGACATATTTTAGTCTATTCGACTAATGAATTTCCCGCTTGTATTTTAAAATTTCTTAATTATTACGTTCCGATCACTGACAATGAGTGAATGGCAGAGTAATAATAAGTTCATAAATCTGTAACTACTCTCTGGGTCACACCTGTATTTGGTGTTAGGATTTCTCTACTTTGAATCAGAAAACTTTGAACCCTCAGAGCAGATGCTAATAT
>NC_046659.1:29182279-29183444 GCF_010883055.1 Belonocnema kinseyi | reverse complement strand
TAACACATTCATTAGCTCTTTTCAAGGTAAACAACTTTTATCTATTTATTTTTTTCATTGCTTATGTCGTTTGTCCAAACACTTATATCTTATATTTTTAATATTGTTTTTTTGTGAATAAAACAAAAACTACCCTTCGTATAAAAAATTAATTGATAAAAAACTTTAGGATCTTTTTAAGGTGCACAGTTTTTTATTTCTCTTCTTTTCTCCTCATCTTGCACAGTTTGATCACTAAATTAAATTGATGATTTTTCATTATTTTTGGTTCTGTCAAAATTTGAATTTTCGATTATTCAAAACAATCTGAAAAGTTGTTATGATAATCTTGTAGGACTCTCAAAAAGCAATGTTTTTCTCCTCTCGAGTTTTTCTTCAAGTCTCGCGCTGGTTAGTTTACAATTTTTATTTTGGTATTTTTTTTAATTTGTTGAAAACGCTATAATTCTGGTAATATTCTTTTCATCAAAAGAAGTCGATGAGGTAAATTGTTCGAATTTCCAATTATTACGAATACCCGTACATGGAATTTTTAAATCTTGAAAAAAGTTGTCTCAGAAATTTTGAAAATTCTGTAACTTTTTGAATTTTCACCCAAAGTAGCCAATTAACTTGATCTTTAGTTTCTGACGTAAAAACATGTATTTCGTGTCCAGACGTAAAATTTTACACAAATGTAATAACATTTTTGATGAGAATGTAAAAAATATCTGTACTCTGAGTACTGCCGTGATTTGAAATGTTGAAGATTTGGAACTTCAAATTATTTAGTTTTCAAGATTTATATTTTAAAGGTATAATATGAATTTTTTTTTGAAAAGTTCAATTTTGAAGACTTGCAATGGAAAATTCTTTAATTTTAACGATCTGCAATTTAAAACTCTTTAATTTAGAATATTTGCAATTAGAAACTCTTGAATTTTAAATGATGTATAAATAAAATAAATAACAAATCAATTAATTAATTTAAATGTAACAAAATTCTAATTAAATTTAATTAAATAACAAAATAAATAAAAATTCATATAAACTGTCATGATTTTGAAGATTAAAAGTAAAGAACTCTCAATTATAAATCTTCCTAATTCATGAAATTTGACATGCATATCATGAAAATTAATGAATTTTGAATTTCGAAGTATTGGGTTAAAAGTTTTAATTAATT
>NC_046659.1:29180958-29182179 GCF_010883055.1 Belonocnema kinseyi | reverse complement strand
ACAGGTGTTATCGATAAAGTAGAACATATTTACAAACAATTACTATTTTTATAAAAAAAAACTTTCTTTCCCAAATACACGCAAGCCTATAAACCTTCCTTTGGGTTTATTAATACTTCCCCAAAATTTTTCCGCTTTTTTAAAACTTTTATTTTTAAATGTGGGAACAAATTTCGATCTTAGGACTGGCTTGGTCGGTTGATTTGAGTGTCACATGCCCTTAAAAAAATAAAAATAAAAGTCGCGTTAAATCAGCTTGCATTGAATCCTGCAAATTTTGTTTCACTTAAAGCTCACGTGTTTTAAATTTATGTTTGTATCACATATTTATACAATTATTGTTATTTTAAATTAAAACAATAATTTAAACAAATTAAACATCAAACAAAATTTCTATAATAAAAAAATATTTTATTATTGTATTTTTAATAAATAAATAATATTGATCACAAAACTGTTTTCTCAATTTCTGCAATTTTCTAGTTTGTATATTTGATCATTAGACAGCATTCGGCCTGTAGTTTTATTATTCGGGAATTTTCAAATTCGATAATATTGTAAACTGTCCAGAATAACGTTTTTATAAAAATATAATTATAATTCCAAGTGATAGGGAAATTGTTCTTTCGGGTTTTAGATGTTAAGGCGACAGTTCCAAGCCAGGTTACATTTCGCATTGGCAAACAATATTATACGAACAGAATTTCATTGATACATTCGTAAAAAATATCATGTTCCATAAAGTATATTTTAAGATAAACTTTAAATTATTATAACTGATACAGCGTATTTATTTTTAATTTATTTTTAATTGAAAATGGGTTATAAAGTTTTAATTGCGAGTTTCCATTTGTTTAACTTCTAAGACTTTCCAATTGAAACAGTTTAATTTTTAACGTTAAAATTGGAATATTCTTCAATTTTAAACAAATTCCGAATAGTGTTGTGAAATCAATTATGATTCACTTGTGAATCCTTGGTATCCACTTCAATTAAAAAAAGAATCATACTTTATATTCGCAGTTCATAAACTAAAAACGATTTCTATCTAAAATTATAAATTTGAAACGCTTCTAATTTTTTATTTTCCAGGTCTACAAAACTGCATTCTAAAATTCAAAATTGAAAGATTTTCGAATTACGTACTGTAAACTGAATGATATAATAGGAAAAAAGCAATTTAAGGAATTAAAAAAAACTGTTCAAACCAAACTTGGACCA
>NC_046659.1:29179326-29180858 GCF_010883055.1 Belonocnema kinseyi | reverse complement strand
AAAATTCAGCTTTTTTGTAGATAATACTCTTTTTGACTTTAAAATTTAAAAATTTATTAAAATTAAATTGACCTTTTTTAGTAGAAATTTAATCTTTTTGGTAAAAATGTATCATTTTTGGTCAAAAATGCAATTGTTTGGTTAAAATATGAACTGTACATCTTCTTGTGTTTAAAAGTCAATTATTTCACTAAAAGTTGAACCACTTTGTAAAAAAAAGTCTTTTTTTAACAAGGTTTTATAATTGTAGTTGAAAATTTAACTATTTGGTTGAAAGTTTAACTCTTTGATTCAAAACTCATATTTTCCCCTTAAGAAATTCAACTTTTTGTAGATAATTCGTCTTTTTGACTTTAAAATTAAATAATTTTGTTGAAAATTCACGTATTTTGTTTGAAATTTGTCTTTTTTTGTAGATCATTAATTTTCTTGGTCGAAAATTCACCTTCCAGTTCATATTTTAACCAAACAATTGCATTTTTGACCAAAAATGATACATTTTTAATCAAAAAGATTAAATTTCTACTTTTATAAATTTTTAAATTTTAAAGTCAAAAAGAGTATTATCTACAAAAAAGTTGAATTTTTAACCTAATTTAAATGCAAATAGTTGAATTTTCAACTATAATTATGAATCCTTAATAAGAAAAAATTAATTTTTTTACTAAGTAGTTCAACTTTAAATGAATAATCGAATTTTCCACCAAAAAATTATGATTTTAATTTTTAACAATATAGTTGCATTTACAAAAAAACGACTTTGCAACCAAAAAATATTTACAGTTGATAATTCAAGCGAAAAATGTAATTTTTAATCAAATAGTATAAATTTTCCATAAAGCAATTTAATTGTTGCAAAGAGAGACGAATTGTTAACAAAATACATGATTTTTTAACCAAAAATGGTATAGATTAATTGTCAGTTTCAAAAATGTATTTTCAACGAAAGAGATGAACCTTCAAATACTTGAAGTAACGTAACCTCAAAATACACGCATTAAAGAGGCGCGCGAAGTATTTAAATCATGAGAAACGTATCCCTGTAAAATGAAACACGGAGACGTTTTTTTGGCCAAAGTCGGTTTTATTTTTCAACATACTCTCCTTTTAGGTCGATACAGCGAGTCCAACGATTTTCTAACTTTTTGATACCGTCCGAAAAGTACTCGATCGGAAGGTCTCCAAAATACGCCTCAGTTTCAGCAATGAGCTCCTCTTTTGAGTAAAAACGCTTACCGGTGAGCCATCTCTTCAGGTTAGGGAACAAGTAATAGTCGCTGGGGGCCAGGTCTGGTGAATACGGTAGCTGAGGAACCAATTCGAATCCAATTTCATGCAATTTTGCTTGTGCAACTAAGCATGAATGAACAGGCGCATTGTCGTAATAATAAAGCGGTTTTTTCTTCTTTAAATGCGGTCGTTTTTCGACAATTTCGATTTTCAATCGGTCCAATAATGATGAATAGTATGCTCCGGTTATGGTTTTACCTTTTTCAAGATAGTCCACGAATATTGTGCCATGTGCATCCCAA
>NC_046659.1:29176354-29179226 GCF_010883055.1 Belonocnema kinseyi | reverse complement strand
AAATAGAACCGCCGAAGTGTTCCGACAGGCAATCGTGCACCTTCGAGTTTTCAAATTCAGAAGAGGAGAAATGGGTTGCGCGCGCAACCCAGGCATTTATATTGTCTCGTACCATATTCACACGGACATAGACGTGTCATAGCATTGGACCACGTCTCGTTTCAGATCTGGGATCACTGCTGTCGACTGCTACACCTCAAACGCATGATAATGTAAGTAGCAGTCAACAGTCGTTATAGGTCTTATCTATTTTTTAAACTTTTTATCGCTGTAAAATAAAGTATTGCGATTACTCCGTCAGTTTCCCATAGATCTTGCTGTTTTTTTGAGTTTTAAAAAGGAGCTGAATGGGGATCCAATGGGGTCTTTACGGGTAATTTGTAGAGGATCCATTCGGTTCCTTCAGTCTGCCAGGGTTAATAAATTTTCGGCGTTTTTTTCTGAAGATTCCCAAAATTGTGATTCTAGATTAAAATAGCATGAAAAGAGATTTGTCAAAAAATAATCTAGGGGTCTCTAAACATTTTTATTTTGTAGGATTTTACAATATATTAGGAATATTCGAGTCTTTTTAAAAGATGTTCCGAACATTTGGAAGTTTGGAACAAATCAAGAAATATTTAATGAATTTTCGGAAAATTTTGCAAGTTTTTTAATATTTCTAATATACTTAAGGGTGCTGGTTAAATCTAACTTTGAACTATTTTTTTGTATAGGTACGGCACTAACTCAATATATTTTTCCCGAAGGATTTACGAACGAAAGAAGGAAAACTTGTCGAATATCCAGGGTTTTGCGGGATCCTCGGATCAATAAAATGTTGAAAAATCAAACAATTTGCTGAGGAAAAGCTTATTTACACCGTCAAATATGAATTTTTCGAAAGATAGAAATCAGCGTGTAGCAGACGATTCTAACCGTTTAAATTCCATGGCGTGAAGTTGGCAGCTAGCCTGGTGGCTGTTTGCACATGCAGTAACAAGACACACACAGGGCATGTCAATTTTGTCTGACTTTTTCTCCATTTTTCAATGTATTTCGCAAAATTTAGGGTTCTTCGATTATGTCAGAATTGTAAGTAAAAAAATAAAGTTGATAACAATTCTAACTGTTTAAATTCTGTCGCCTGCTACAAGCTGATTCCTATCTTTCGCAAAATTCAGATTTGTCGTGAAAATAATTATTTCTCAACAAAGTATTTGTTGAGAATTTACCACTCAATGGTTATTACCACCCAATGGTCGGCGAGAAATTAGTTTTTGAACAACAAAATACGGGAGTTTTCGAACAAATAATTCCATTTATAACTAAAAAAGATCAAGTTTCAATAAAAAATATCAAATTTTAAACAGATTATTTCAAATTTTAATTAAAATAGATGAACTTGACACCAAATAGTAAAACTTTTAACAAAAATGAATTTTCTATTTCCAAAAATATATTTTTTTAAATAATAGAATTTTCAATCCAAATACAATAATATAGAAAGTATTTGAAATAAGATAGACTTCACTTAAAATCCGGCAGGTTCTACAAATTATAAATCAGAATCTCAGCGATTAACGTTTTTTATAGTAAATTATGCAAGGCGTTTTTTCTGATATGAGACAGAAAAATGAAATTTCGACTATAAAATAATCTGTAACTAAAAAGATGAAGTTTAAAACAAAATTATCAAATTTCAAACAAAAATAGAATATATGACCATTTTCAAACAAATGGTTGAACTTTTAACTAAAAAAAGATACATTTTTAATTTCAAATATCAATTCTCTACCAAAAAGGATATAATCCAATTTGATTATACATAAATTAATTTTTGACTAATTATGAAGGAATTCTCAAAAGACAAATACTTGAACCCTCAATAAAGAAGATGAATTTTGAACCGCGAAGATTAATTTCCCTGAGTAAAAATACGGTTTAAAAAAATTATATTATTAACAAGAAAGGACCAATTTTTTCAATTGTCATTTTTCTATAAAAAATGGTATAATCGACTTTTATCTTAGATAAATTAATTTTTCGCCAAAAAACGAATTTTTCATATAATAATAGAATCCTCGACAAAAAAGATGAAATATTAATTAAGAAGTTTCTTTTCTACCAAAAATGACGAATTTTCAACAAAGTTCTGAATTTCTAAATACTGCATCAAAACAGATAAATTTGTTTCCAAATAATTCAATCTTGAACGGAAAAAGGTAGATTTTAAACCAAAAGGATTAATTTTCTACCAAAACAGAAAAATTAAAAAAATTGAATTATTAAGTACAAAAGGTCAATTTTCAACTTAAAATATCAATTTTCAACTATAAATAGTGGAATCGAAATTTATTTTAAAGAAATTGGTTTTTGACTAACTGAAAAGGAATTTTTTTAAATAACTGGATCCTGAATGAAAAATATTAATTTTCAACCAACAATATTACTTTTCTAACAAAAATTACGAATTTTCTACAAAATCTAGAAAATTTCGAACTAATATATGATTTTTCCTTAATATGAAATCTCTAAACGATATTGTCGATTTCGATTGTCACACTACTCGATTTTCATTCCTATATGCGTGAGACACGAGTTGTGAATGGGTTCGACAGAGTTGGAAAATATTGAAAAAATTGTCACGATTGCTCGTTCTTTGATAGCTACACGCGTGCGAAAGGGTCACTCGTGAGTCACCGTGAGTTAGACAGTAATGGAACTTAACACGACTTTTCTTGAAGTTAATGATCCCAACGGAGCTGCCTTGATCTACTTGATTTTTAAATACGTACGCGGACTAGAGCCCATGAGCGTCGCACAGTTCAAGCATGCGCAAGTATTTTTGGATCACTGTTGGGAATAATAACAAAGATATTATAAGCGTAGA
>NC_046659.1:29152584-29176254 GCF_010883055.1 Belonocnema kinseyi | reverse complement strand
GCGTCATTTGAAGGATCAAGCTCGACGAAAATGGTTCACATTAGTGAATACTAATGCCATCTCTTAGAATTTTCAGGTACTTATCAGACTGCCTAGTAACTCCTGGTTATATTTTTGCTTGAATTTAAAGGCAGTCTGATATTTTCCGACATTAATTTACATTTATCTCCTGTTATTAGGAAAGTACAAATTAGTTTCTTATTATATATGTCATTTTCGCAAATAAAGTCGGTAGCGGTTTTTTCTAATAATATTATAATGTTACCGATACTTGTTTTAATGAAGCTTTCTTTACTGAGCACAAAGGGTGAAGTAACGCACTGTTTCAGCCTATTGTTAATTAAGTCCGAATTGCAGTAGTCTGTGATGCCAATTTTAATGTCAGAAGTGTTCATGATATGCTGGATATTTTCTTCGCTGTTACAAATATGGTATCGCGTTTTATACGTAACTTCGAATTCTCTAAGTGTTTCTTTGAACATCTTAGGTTTTAAAATTTGTGGGTGTACAATACCCTTTTTTCAAACATTTATGGCATTTATTTCTGTATTAGGATCTTCGTTTAATTCCTCAATCAGGATTCCTATTATTATTATTAATTTTCTCTGAATGTATGGTGATCGCGGTTTATGTTATGTTTTTTCTCTAATTTGATTCAGAAATTCACTTTCACGGGCAAAATTTTGATTTGTATTTTTATAATCTTGAGAACAATAATCGAATAGTAATTTAATAATTTTGGTTTTATTCTTTATAGCTTGTGCCATAATTTTTTTGTCATTAAATATTTGGTCAAATTGTTTATTTATCAACTGCAGGTCACTATTGTCTAATTTTCCAAATAATGCTTTTGGCGCATCTCTTAGGAAGTTAAACATTCCGCGCTTGTGACGACGTTTTCCTAGGACATTGTGCAATAATATTTCTTTCGTCTTTAACCTATTAATGCGGAAAGTGAAAGTTTTAGTTTAAAATCTTCGGGGCAATTATTGCAGTTAACTCTGATCCATTCTCAGGTTCGCTGTATGAGTCAACCCTATCGTCCGTGCCTGTCAGGTTGATATCGATTAGGAGGGTGCACTCAATTCTTTTTTTTTATTTTTAGTGATTAATGAGTTTTACCAAATCTCCTGGTTCCTATATAGGTTGATGTAAAACAATTTTTGAGTCTTGAATAAGCTTGTATTTTTCTTTTTGAATCTACAATCTCTCTCGGGCTTTTCTTAAATAATTGTCGTGTTTGTTTATCCCCAAATCGATCAATTCAGAATACCTTAAGCTTAGTGTGGTGACCACAGATATAAGTTAAATTAGCTTCTCTGCCGAAAGTGAGATCAAACGGAGTGCAACCAGTACCTTCATGCTTCATAGTGTTATGAGCAAGTTTTAGAATCTTTAGGTTCTTCTCCCATTCATTTTGTATGTCTTCGACGCCCCTTCTTAACAATTTCTTAATTTTTGAATGTGATCTTTCAAGTGATTTATTGCTTTGAGGGTGGTAAACAGTTGTCTTAATGTGCTGGATTCTGAATAAGTTTTCGAAGTCCTGAATCAATTCTGAAATAAAGGAATCAGCATTAGATATTTCGTCAACATATCTTAGATACTCAAGATTTTTAACGCTTTTAACGTAGTCGATGAGTTCATTTTCCATGCCTCTTCATTCACCCAATCGATGTCCTTTTTTTGCTGGTTAGGGGCCATCCATATACCACGTGGACAATTTTTCACCAGTTTTTGACCCCCCTCCCCCACTCGTGGAAAGCCGTGGAATACGGACAACCGCCCACCCCCCGTACTTTGTCCACGTGGACATATTTTATGAAAGTATAGATATTATTAGTCTTCAAAATATCCGGGAGCTCGCGACAATTCCATAGACGTCCTTTTAGTACTCACTAAAATTTCATATTCTTTTATTTTCATTGTCAACAGTTCGAAAGTCGTTGACTGGCTAACAGCTGTTGACGGATTTTGTAACAATTTATCGCTAAATCGACGAAAGTTCGAGTGAAAAAACGTCATTTCAGTACTCTTGAAACCCACGGGGAATGATTGTTTGGATACTAAAAACTAACAAGAAGTTTGAATGGCTGCTCCTGAGTGGTGCCAGAGTTAACTGGCAGTCTATCGAAAATGTCAAAAATTCGAGTGAAAAAACGTCATTTTAGTACTCTTGAAACCCATTGGTAATGATTTTTTAGGTGCAAAGAACTACCAAGAAGTTAAAGTGGCCGCTCCTAAATGGTGCCAAAGTTGACTAGCAGGCTGTTAAAAATGTCAAAAATTCGAGTAAAAAACGTTATCTTCTTACTGTTGAAACCCATTGGGAATGATTGTTTGGATGTTAAAAACTAACAAAACATTTGACTGGCAGCTTATCGGCGGTGCCAAAGTTGACTGGCAGACTGTCAAACATGACAAAAATTCAAGTGAAGAAACGTCATTTTAGTACTCTTGAAACCCATTGTTGCGAGCTCTAAATTTATTTAAAAAGTGAGATTTGTGCAGTTTCTTTTTTTTATATACATATTAGTTTTAGAGAAGTATCCTATAGTTGAAAATTTTAGTTAATGAAAAGGACAGAACTTTCATTCGGTTGCTGATTGAAATGTCAGTCATCTTTGAAACTAATCAGGAGCTGCCAGTCAAATTCTTTGTTAGTTGTTTGCACCAAAACAATCATCCTCAATGGGTTTAAAAAGTACTAAAATAACGTTTTTTCACTAGAATTTTCGACATGCTAGACAGTCTTTCAGTCAAATTCGGCGCCACTTCTTTATTCATAATGTGTCCCCTAAGGGCTTACATGACTTCCATTTCTTACAATCTTTCCGTTTAAATCTATATATTTTTTACAATCTTATCCTTTCTATATATACAATTATTTACAACTATTTACATAAAGTCTTATATCTAGTTCCTTATTTCTATTTCCTGCGATAGCGCAATTTAGGACTTGTTAGCAAGCGAGTGAGCGAGCGAACGAAAGCGAGAGTGCAAGCGAGAGAGAGAGAGAGAGCATGAGAACGCAGACGCATCTTAGTCTACTTATCTTTTACTTTACCATTACTTACAATTTTCACGCTTCTAAACTAAGCGACTTCCGTTTCCTTTTTCTTTCACTTTTTTTATACCCCCATTTACCATTTTGGCATGTTTGACAGCCTGCCAGTCAACTTTGGCACCACTCAGGGGCTGTCAGTCAAACTTCTTGTCAGTTGTTTGCACCGAAACAATCATCCCATATGGGTTTCAAGAGTACTAAAATGACAGTTCTAATTGTCATCCTGTCATCTCTTATATGTTTGACAGCCTGCTAGTCAAGTTTGGCACCACTCAGGAGCAGCCAGTCAAAATTTTTGTTAGTTCTTTGTACCTAAAAAATCATCTTGAATGAGTGTCAAGAGTATTAAAATGACGTTTCTTCAGTCCAATTTTTGGCATGTTTGACAGTCTGCCAGTCAACTTTGGGACCACCGTTCTTAGCATTTAAACAATCATTTCTAACGAATTTCAAGAGAACTAAATTGACGTTCTTCACTCGAATTTTCGACATGTTTGACAGCCTGCCAGTCAACTTTGGCACCACTGAGGAGCTGCCAGTCAAACTTCTTGTTAGTTTTTAGCATTCAAACAATCATTCCACGTGGGTTTGAACAGTAATAAAATGACGTTTTATTACTCGAATTTTTGACATGTTTGACAGTTTGCCAGTGAACTTTGGCACCACCGAGAAGCTGCCAGTCAAACTTATTGTTAGTTCTTAGCATTCAAACAATTATCCCCCGTGGGTTTCAAGAGTACTAAAGTTACGCTTTTTCACTCGAATTTGTGACCAGTTTAACGATAAATTGTTGCAAAATGCACTAACAGCTGTTAGTCAGTCAACCAATTTCGAACTGTTGACTGTGAAAACAAAAGAATCTGAAATTTTAGTGAGTACTAAAATGATGTCCATAGAATTGTTGCGAGCTCCCGGACTACAAGAAGTCGAAAAGGAGCGATGAATTAACTGGAAAAATTCGGATTAGCTTATGAACGTGAGCTTAAACATGACTTGAAATTTAAAGAAAAAGTCGTTAAAAAATATTATAATAAAAAAAAAATAAAAATTATATTGTGCGCGAGCACAATATAAAAGTTCGAGTATACTCTAGGTATATGTCTCATTTCAGTATATTTTCCACAGATTTAGAGAAATGTGTGTCCACGTGGATTCTAGCCCGACGCCCCGGTCCCCCTCGTGATCAAGCGTGGAATTTTGCCATACCCCCCCCCCCCCCCCCCCCCCCCCCCCCCTAAAGTGTCCACGTGGTATATGGATGGCCCCTTATTTAATTCACTCTGCGTTACGTAAAAATAATGGAAATCGCTATCAGAGTATTTGAAGCACGAGAAGTTGAGCATTTTTTCGATTTGTATTTTTTCTATAGGTGTAATTGTCGGGTCATTGAAGTGAAATCGAAAAAGACTTATTTGTCTTCTTAACACTTCTTGCGTAACTTCCTTCAGTATGGTAAGCCATTTTTTCTCGTCATATGGTGGAGGTTCAACAGTATTGATGTGTTTTGTGTGTCTTTTTTGTATTTTCTTCCACAGCTTTCCTCCTGAGTTAAGTTTCCGAGTAGCTCTTGGTGTTGTTTTCTTTGTTTTCCATTTTAAGTAATCCACCACTAATTCTTAATCCCGTCCGGGGACAGGACCAATTTCAGGTACTGGATTGATTGATTCTTCATCCACTGATGGTTCACGCATTCTTCGAGCGGGTAACTTAATTCTATTTTTGTATTCTCTAGGCGGCGGTGCATCTAGGTCTCGTTCATCATGGTTGTTTGAGGATTTGATTTTGGGTAATGCTTCTTCTGCGGTTTCCGTTTCTTTACCTGAATCTTCTTTATTGTCTGCTGACGATTTTTCTAACAGATCCGATTCTTGGATTGGAAAAAGTCGTGATAGACAATCTGCGGCCTTATCTTCCTTTCCTTTCACATACTCGACTGTATTTATTTATACTTTTTAAGTCTCAATCCCCATCTCAGGAGTTTTGAGGAAGGGTTTTTGACATTGTAGATCCGTTTCAATGACCATTTTGACTGAGCACTGCCTCGATGCCAACATTTGATGCATCTATTGTTAGGGTCAAAGTGTCCTTAAAGTTAAGATATAGAAGCACGGGTGTTAAACATAATGATTCTTTAAGAACGTCAAAGACTTTCTGGCAATTTGATGTCCAATCAAAAATAATGTTCTTCGAAATTAAGTATATAAGTGGTTTGGAAAGAGTAGATAAATTTTTTAGAAAATTGCTATAATACCCTACAAAGCCTAAAAATGATTGTATTTCTTTAACGGCACTAGGTTTTCTCAAACTTTAAACGGCTTCGATTTTCGCGGGGTTAGGTTTTAGATTGTGATTAGTAAGAGCATCCGGAAAGAATATTTAAAACCACCCCTAGTGTAACAAAATCAGAAAATCGTAAAAATAAACGCCTTTATACAGTTTTTTTCGTGTTAAAAATAATTCTAATTTACCTTGTTATAAAAAAAGTTTTTTCAGGGCAGTAAGAGCCGCCGAAAAGAATATTTAAAACCATCCCTAGTGTATCAAAATCAGAAAATCGTCAAAATGAACGCCTTTATACAATTTTTTTCCGAGTTAAAAGTACTTTTAATTTACCTTGTTATGGAAAAAGTTTTTTCAGGGGAGTAAGAGCCGCCACACAGAATATTTAAAACCACCCCAAGTGTATCAAAATCAGAAAATCGTCAAAATGAACGCCTTTATACCATTTTTTCCGAGTTAAAAATACTTTTAATTTATCTTTTTATAGAACAAGTTTTTTCAGGGGGGTAGGAGCCGCTGGAAAGAATATTTAAAACCACCCTTAGTGTATCAAAATCAGAAAATCGTTAAAATGTAAAAGTAAAAGGTAAGTTAAAAGTAAAAGGTAACTTAAAAGTATTTTTAACTCAAAAAAAAACTGTATAAAGGCGGTCATTTCGACGATTTTCTGATTTTTATACACTAGGGGTGGTTTTAAATATTCTTTCCGGTGGCTCTTACCCCCCCCCCCCTGAAAAAACTTGTGCTATAACAAGGTAAATTAACACGATATTTTATTGGATAAAAAAGTGTATATTTATTTTTTTCATTTCGTTTATTTGAACGTTCGGAACTTCAGGTATATGAAATATATCTATAAGGTTTTTATTATGTTCTTCTATGGTGTCTCCAAAGGCGACTATATTGTCCATATAAAAGAAGCATTGTTTCCGCACGTGTCTTCAAAATGCACTGTCCAGCATGCGTTAAAATGTGGCCGGTGCATTTTTTACGCCAAACAGCATTCTGTTAAATTCGAAGTGACCTTGGGCTGCCGAGAAGCTTGTATATTTTTTGGATTCTTTAGTCATCGGTATTTGGTGGAAACCTGGACTTAGGCCGAAGGCTGAGAAAAATTTCGATTTTCCTAGGTTCCATTCTTAACTTATCGGTTTTTTTAGGAACTACCCAAATTGGTGAGTTAAAAAGTGAATTTGAGTTTCTTATTATCTGCTGTTCCAAAAGATTCTGTACGAGCTCTTTTACAAAGTTTCTGTGAACTTCAGGATCTTTGTAGGATCTGATGTTAACTTTCTTCGCTGATTTTAATGTTATTGCATGTTCAGAGAGGGTTGTGCGTGGTAAGGGGTCTCCTTCTATTGTAAAAACGGTGTTGTAGTCAGTGAAAATTTTCCAAATAGATTATTGATTTGATTATTTTTGCATTTTAGTCCGGGGGCTGGGTATGATCCCGCATGCACTAAGACCGCCCAAGCTGAAAACCCTCTATTCTTATGTATTTTGAGCCCCTGAATCCGAATCCACAACTTAATTTTTCGAAAAATGCGTACAATATTGTTTAAATTGCAATTTTTTAAACAAATTATGAAAACGTCGTTTTTTCGATTCGGACAAATTTTTTTTAGAAAATATGGCTCATTCTAAGAAGAAAAGGTCTCTAGTAAAATTTTTGTAAAATGTATATTTCAAAAGATATAAATTTTTGAAGGTCGGAAATTTGACGTTTTTTCTAACTTTCAGCGTTGATTACTTTTGTTCTACTGAACATTTTTGAAAATTTCAAAAACGTAACCATTCTTTGAAACTTACTCTACAAATTGACATAGATTTCCATTAGCGCAGCTCTCTAGAAGTTGCTTTTTTTGCGATCAACAATAGTGCTCTTTTTACTGCGCAGGGTTGCACCTCGCGTTGCACCGCTCAAATATATTGTCATGTTTCATGGTTAGGTTTTCTATGTTCTCTTCAGGTATTGTAGAACTTGTCGAATGTTATATAAATTATGTTAAAATATTTATTTACACAAGTATATTTTACAGTAGATTATGTATATTTATTTCTACATTTTTTGTCTTTCTGACATGCACAAAAAGAAACACATGCACACAAAGAAACGGCGGAGTCCTCGAACGCCGACGCAATCGATCGAGTTCCGAATCGGAGGCAAATCAAATGTTCATTTAAAAGAAAATAATTCACGGTTTCACAGACTTGGGTAAACAATTATTATGTTTACGCTATCGATAATTAAAATAATTTTAGTAACAGTCATGATTATTTTCGTAAATATTATAATAATTGTATAAATTATTATAGTAATTACATTTATTACGATACTAATAGTTGATATACTTAACTGTTGTGAATTCCTTTACATCCATGAAGACAAATTTGCAATAATAAAATTTTCGGTATCATCCGAAAAGCGTATACAGTACTGTTTCGATTGTTAAGAGAGCCCTATTGTTGATCGCAAAAAAGCAACTTCCAGAGAGCTGCGCTAATCGAAATCTATGTCAATTTGTAGAGTAAGTTTCAAAGAATGCCTACGTTTTTGAAATTTTCAAAAATGTTCAGTAGATCAAAAGTAATCAACGCTGAAAGTTAGTAAAAAACGTCAAATTTCCGACCTTCAAAAATTTATATCTTTTGAAATATACATTTTACGAAAATTTTACTAGAGACCTTTTCTTTTTAAAATGAGCCATATTTTCTAAAAAAATTTCTCCGAATCGAAAAAACGACGTTTTCATAATTTGTTGAAACAATTGCAATTTAAACAATGTTGTACGCATTTTTCGAAAAATTAAGTTGTGGATTCGGATTCAGGAGCTCAAAATACATAAGAATAGAGGGTTTTCAGCTTTGGCGGTCTTAGTGCATACGGGATCATACCCAGCCCCCGGACTATTTGTATAGCCCATCCGGGATATTTTCATGGTTTTCTCTCAACACATCTTTATCTGTTTTTCGGACGGGATATAACAGATTCTCATAACGTTCTTTTCAATGAAATATCCATAGTTGTGTAACAACAAGTTTTAACCATATAAATATAACCATATATCTATTAAATAATACTTGTTATTTTTTGTTTAGATATTATTGCCCATTTTGGAATTTTTCGCCATTCTAAGTGGTTTGCATTCAATTGGGACAGTGTTACTTTATGAGATTGATAGATGAGCCGAAGTCCACTAATAGTCTGTATTCTCGTCTGTTTCGCAAATTTAAAACATTGCCTTCAAATCTGCCAGATTCTCCCTTGAAAATTTTTGAAATCGTTTGAAATGTGTTGAAATCTTTTTGAATAATCGCTTAAAACTTATTTTTCAAATTGAAAAATTATTTTAATTATTCCAAGGAATCTACAATTTATATATATTCTTTCATTTTCGTGAAACCTAATATTTTCGAATCGTTTCAAAATTTCGGAATACATTTAAAACATACTTAATTGTAAAAGTACATTTTTACACCAATATATACCTACTTAAGAAAATTGTGTAACAAAATCACGCAAGAAGGCTTAATAGGCAAAACCGCCCGACACATAGGGAAATTTTGAATTTTAGAAAAATTGAACTAATGTTCCAGGGTTTTATCCACCCGTGCCAAGTTTTTTTAGGAATTTAAGAGGAGTGTCTATGAAATAAAAAGATACTAATAATTTTCATTTTCAACCCACCCCCAACCTCTCCGCAGCGTCTCAAATATGACCCAAGAAAGCAATATATACCGTGTTGTCTGAAATATAATATATTTGAATAATTGCTTTCCCAAAATTACTTTTAGCATCGTAATTAATTGTCTGTATTATATGTCATTTTATTTTTCATTTATAAAATGTATCAAATGATGTAATTATTCAACAAAGAGAAGCATAGGATACCAATGTGAAAAAATCTTACATCTCCGGCATTTGCATTTCAATCAAAAAATGAGATTATTTTTTTATAATTACCATCTTCAATCCCTAAAAAACTTGGCACGTTTCGAAAAGCGCTCGAAAAGCGTGTTTTTAGACCACCCTAATATACTATAAAATATATAGACTATATAATATACTATAAAAACAGAAAATTGTTTTTATATCAATTTCTTATAATACTTAATAAAAAAACTAAATGTTGCATGAATTATTAAATACACCAAACCCTCGCTTTCAGTCACCCCGTTCTCAGCCTTCCTAGAGCTGCTGGCTCCCGCAGTTTCTCAGGGGTGCAGGGCAAAAGCGGTTGCGACATTATATTCCAATTGGTAACGAGTCAAGCTGCTCTCATTCAGGGTGGCCACATGTCATGGAAGTCAGGAAAATGTCAGGGAAAATATAATTTTTCAATTTTTTAATTTGTTTTATTTGTTTGTTTTATTTATGTGATATAAACACTTTTTTTAAATCAACCCTTATTTTAAAAATCAACCCCATGTGCTGCAAAAACGCTTTTAAAAAAGGAAAACTATTTAAATGGAAAATACTTATAAAATATTAACACGGTATTTTTAAAGCATAACTAAGGAGCATAATTAATGTTTACTGATTTACAATTTTACATGACTCTGCTGTGTAACACTGAAGTGGTAGCTTAATAATTGAAGTAAAGTGGAACCGCGGTTATAGCCTTTCTGACTTATATCCTCTCGCGCTTATATCTCTGCATAACTCTCATTTATGTCCGCTTAGTATCCAACATCTCGTAGTACCACAGGTATTTTACAATAAATTCTTTGCCTTTTTATAAGATTATTCAAGCTCAAACGTAAGAGAGAAATTTCTTCGTTTTGGGACTTAATGGGTTAACTGTTGGGATTGTTGTGCTCTTAGTTTTTGTGCTCTTTCTTTATTTTCCAATGTCATATAAATCGCTTTTGTAAAATTAACCCTTCTATATAAAAGAAACAGCCCGTAATCAAAACACGTATTGAAAAAAATTAATATATACATAAATGGAACATGGTACTTTTAAGCATACTTATTTCTCATTAAAATTATTTACCAGTCTATGTCTGTATATTTAAAAAATATAATTTACCTTTTTCGATTCATATTTTAATGCTTTTAAACAATTTCCAACATAAGAATTATTAACGAGTGAAATTCATTTTTATATAAAGAACAATCTAAATCTCCAGAACTATGAGAACCATTTGCCCAAATCACATTCGAAAAAAAAACGTATCCCGTCCTTTACAAAATTCTCATAAAATTCCAATAAAATTAAGATTAACTTCTCAATAAGGGCAGTTTTTTCGGGTTAATAAAACTTTATCATTTAAAGCACGAAGTCGATGAAAAAATCAAGTGAACGATCTACTTGGATAACGTTGAACTTCCATAGGTTTCCCTAATACGGTTTTCCAGAAATGTACATAGCCTATTTTACTATTTTATAAGTAAGTTCCATCTATGTAGATAACGACTTTTTTCATTATAGGGTGTTGCTTTTTCATATAATGGTTAATTTTACAAAAGCGATTGATATTTTATTGGAAAATAAAGAAAGAGCACAAAAATCCCAGCAGTTAATGTATACAATTTTTGGCATCAGTCTGCATGTTTGTATTCGGATACAAATTGGGGGTTTGTTTTTGTAGCGATTAATGGTGAAGACTAATTTTGCTCCTCAGTTATGCTTTGAAAATACTGTGTTAATATTTTATAAGTATTTTCCATCTAGAAATTTTCTTTTTTTAACACATTTTTGCAGTACAGAGGGTTGTTTTTTAAAATAAGGGTTTATTTGCAAAAATTGTTTTATATCACATTGTAAAGTAGATAAATAAAAAAAATCTAGCCTAGTCATTTTTAATACTTTAAAAAAATACTTTTTTCATTGCAGGGGTTAATTTTTTTAATAAGGGTTGATTTTACAAAAGCGATTCAATAGAGAAAAACAAACTTTCTGTAGTTATGAAAAATAACAACAAAAAAAGCATAAAATACCCATTATATAACATTTTGTTTATCGTTAGTGGCGCCGCTGAGTTTTCAGACCTTCATTTATCCAGTGTCATTGTTTACGTTCAGATTCCCCTGAAACCAATCCAAGGCTATTTCAAGACAACCCCTCACACTGGACTGAAAGCGAGACTTTTGTGTACTTTAATCAATTCACATTTTTGATTAATCAAATATTTAATTATTGATACATTAGACTAGAGAAGTAAAGAAAATATTATCAATTTCATTATTTATATAATTAAAAGCTTTAATTTTTAAATACTTACATGAAAATAATTTTTGTTTGTTATTAGTTTCTCCAGTAGCCGAGCTACTTTTAAAAAATGTCTAAAATATGACTGCAGTCATTTTTAGATGATAATTTGTGGAGTAACCCAATAGTAATTATTTAAATAAAATATTTAACTCATTCTTCTTATTTCACAAGTTACTATGATTAGTAACTTATATATTTATATTAAAATTGGAATAAAATCAATTCTTTACATATTTTATTCTAAAATTGTGTCAAGCATACAAGAAATAAAAAATAAAAAAGTTGAAAATCCCTTTTTTAAATATTACTGTTATGGAATGTATTTCGATATTGGGTGACATCTGGAAACTGTCCACAAAGAAGAGGAGCTAGTTAAAAATTTCATTTAGTTTCCCAAAAAATCATTAGAACGCCGACAAAGAATTGAAATTGTGCGTAAAAAAGGAGATGGTTTATATAACTGCGACCCGCTTCACAATAAAAGTCAAAGTGTACTGGAAGGCCTTCCACAAATAGTAGGACCCTTCTACAAGAATCCAGGCGCAAACTCCAAAGAGTTCATGCGGATGCCAGTAGCAAAATGAGGAATAGAATAATTCCCATTTTGAAAATTGGATGTGAAGTTTCTGCCATAATTCGATATGATCGGCTGATTATATTATACAGAAATCTACTTAGTATTCGTCACAAATTAATACACCAGGGCAATTTTATTCGCACTCAATTGCGTCTGCTGGGACGTTTTTTGATTGCCTTGAAGAAAAAAGAAAAAACGTAAATGATCTAGCATTTGCATTCCATCCAACTTTATTCGAGCAGGTTCTTTCGGCTGTCAATATAATTGCAGAATTTGATGATCAAACTCAGACGTACAAGACACCGTACAATGCCTCAGCGGTTGGAACAGCCTTAAGGAAATGCGGTGAGATACTCAAGGTGGAGTACATAATTTCAAATGAAAAAACAAAGAAGGAAACTGTGGCCGACTTTATGGTCGTATTTAATGCCCGATTTTGAAAATCCCACGATGATCACGAAACATGATGATCTACTTCATGATTTATCTCCAGAACAGAAAGAAACTGCTTGTAACTTTGTGAGGTTGCTCATTAGGGGCAAGTTAAATCGCCCAGTGCCAGTTCTTGTTGACAGAAAGACTATGGATGCGATGCTGCTATTGAAAGCCTATCGTGAAGAAGCGGGTATCACGAGAAAAAATCCCTATTTCTTAGCATTGCCGTGCAGCGATGAAAATGCTGTTAGGACGATCGACGTATGCAGGCTGATTTGGGAAACTGCCGATGCGTGTGGTGCCACGTACCCAAACACATTGAGAGTCACCGAATTACGAAAACAATTGGCTACAAGATGCGCTACTATGAATTTGACGGAGACGGATGTTGCACATTTTTCGAACTTTATGGGTCACCACAAGGAAATACACAAAAATATTTTATCACCAGCCAACTGTGGCAGTTGACATAATTCGAATGTCTGCTGTTTTGAATGAAGCACAAAGCTGTCCTTCAATGCAGGGTGAAAATGTTGTTTCTGCTGAACCTATCATGAACAACATAGAAATGTCAGCATCGCGTGACGATACTTTCATGAGCGAAGGTAAGCAGAAATCATTTTTTACATGTTTATTCTTCTTCATATACAATTAAATATCTTTTATTTGATAAATTTAAAATTATAAATTACAACAGTCAGGTTTCTAAGTATAACACTTTTTTACTTTCTTGCTTTTTTTTTTAAAAGCCACTTTTCAAAATACTAAAATGGTTTTTCACGTGTTTGGGATACTATTTCGTTGTGAAAGATTAGATGATATCACTAATTTTAATATATTTCATTATTAATATATTTCAAGTAAAATCAAAACTACTTAGATCCTTTTAAATTCTATATTGTTTTTCATTAATGCTCAAATTTTAAAGTAAAAATTGTGCAACATATAATGTACATGTTACTTTTTGTAGAAAACTGCAGACAGAAAGGACGTGTTTTAGTTGGTGATCATGTTGACTCTAACGACAGTCCTTCCGAGTGGGAACTACCACATGTGAAAAAAATCAAAACGAGAAGGGTACCCGACGGCAATGAATCATTAAATAACTCTTGTAAGTATATATCCCCAATGAAGTATACATTTTTTCCTTACGTAGGAATGGTTAAAAACTTCATGTACGGAATGTTTTTAGAGTAGCTAAAAATGAATTTGGATTCACATTTTTGAAATTAGAAAAATTAAAAATGGCAGATCTAATATGACAGATGAAAAATAAAAAAACTTGGCCCCGTGGCTTCAATATGGGTTCTGTTTTTTTTTAATCGCTGATTATGAATCTGAAGACAAAATTCTAAACTTAAAAACTGTACACAACAGATTTGAAAATAAGTCCCGTGGCTTCAAAATAGGTATTCAGTGCTTTTTGGGTAATTCATTACAACTCTAAAGTCAAAATTGGAAATCGCAGATCTAATAACAACATCTCTGATTAGAGACATCGAAAAGATTCGTACAAAAAATTTCATCAAGACCAGTATAAGCTAAAAAAATTAGGTTCGCCATCCTTAATTTCGTAAATCTGATCACAGGTCTGTGATCAGATCTTGAGCTAATGGCCTACAAATATGCATTAATATGTTTAATAAGATATAAAAATAAGGGTCTATTTTTTCAGTTTCCGGACGGAGAAACTGTGGAAGAAAGTAAGCATGGTCTAAGGAAGAGATCAAGATTGCGATGCAATATTTCGGGAATACTGTTGCAATGGAAAAACTTCCAAGTGGAAAAGAAATAGCAGAAATGCAGAAGAAGCATTCTTGTTTTCACAGACGAAACGGCGCTTCGATAAAGACCTGGTTAAACAATCAAATTAGGAAGAGAAAAAAATTATAATGGGAAAATAAATAATGTAAAATAAATTATGTACAGTAAATAATAGGAAATAATTTTGAATTTAAGTACACTGTAAAAAATATTGCTGAAAATTAAATTTCGTTCTGTAACAATTTCCTATGATTGCCTTGGCAAAATTACACATTTCTTGCAAATTGACAGTGATTATTAGAAGAATTTTACTATAAATGAATGAGAGTTACAATGAATGTGTAATTTTCACACAACAAGCATAGGACACAAAAATACAAGTGATTGTTGTGGGAATTTTACACTAAAGTTTAACTGAAATAAATATGTAATTAACAAGGTTTATATATCCTTCCAACGATTAGTGTAATTTCACACGCGGAATGTAATACGTTTTACATCAGTGATGTAAAATTCCATAATCCTGATAATTTTACTGTTAAACGTTTGATGGCGTCGCGCGTCCATGTTCGGATCTTCTATTATGATCGATGCCCGGTAATAAGTGTTGAATTCAGAAAAATTAAGAATTTCTATTCCTATGAATACGCGATTTTTCCTCTGTCTAAAAATCCCCCAACAGGAACAGAAAAAGTGTAAACCCTATTCCTCTCAATCGACTGAGTACAATTTAACGAAAGCATTTATTTAACCGGGAAACCTGCGAGTCAATTCAGTGCAAGATTGTGCACAATGTTTGTGGCACTGCCGGCATTCGGATATATTTTATAATTAAAATCGTCGATTGTGCTGTGTTGAGCGTATCAGAAAGGTGTTTGTGGTGCAATGTGTTTGACTTGAATACATTGGTTTGCATGTTTGGCATGCTTGCGAAAAAAAAATCATTTTTAAGCTTATGGCTGTTTAGGACTTTTTCTTTTGTTCAGTTACACATAAAATATCTAGTTTTCTTAGTGCATAATTTCTCGTAATTTTTTTACCTTGAGATACCCCCCCCCCCCCCGTAGCATTTCAAACACCCAGTTACCAATCATCGTCTGAAATTTGACCTTTACATTTACCGTGTGCATGCCTTTGGTCAATTAAACTTCCAGTCCTTTCCAAAGATATCTTATTGTTTGTATTATTTATTATTTCAATTATACACTCAACTACCACCTTTATGCTATAAGTTTATTTTGCGAGTCGAAATCATGTCCAAGTAGTGATTCGTCACATGGTGGAAATGAATTAAATTTAATACAAATAATTGTTTAAACAATGTATTATTATCTATCACAAAATTCTCTTAGAATAATGCTAGAGATTTGCAGTTTTATCTATAATTTTTCACTTTTTTATTCACCTTTCAATTAGCGTAAGGCAATAATGAATCAAAGTTGACAAACATAATTTTTAAAATAAATTATTATTATTTATGTTTTTTTGTTAACATTTTCAAATTTTTGTTTACCTTGCACTTATAGAAAGGTCATAATTAATGCAATTTAGAAAACTGAATTGTTTAAACAAATAGTTATTGTTTGTAACTATGTTGTTCTGTATTAGTGCTAGATAGTTTCGTTTTTTCTGAAATCTTCAGTATTGCTTTGACTATTTAGTTATGGAGAAAGAATAAATGAAAAGTGAATTACTTTTCTCTTTTTCCAACGTTTTAAAATATAAATCTAAACAAAAAGGCTATTTTATATAAAATAATTGACTCTTAAGATGTAGAGCTTTTTTACAAATACTTGGATTAATTCTAAATTTGCTACAAAAAAAACAGCAGCTTGTTAACAAGTCTTCAATTGCAGCACAAATATTAAATGAACGAAAATAGTTTCATGGGCATTGTCAGAGATTCCTTATTTGATTCCCACTAAAATTATACAATTTATTTTCAGAAAGAATTGTAAGTGAATTAATTTAAAATAATAAATAATTTGTTATTTTACAATCATATTTTTTTAATAATTATCGATATAAGGTATTTATAATGGAAGAAGTAAATTTTCTCTACGAAATCGATCATATATTACTTAGCAATGAAAACTAAGTATTATATTTGTTACACAATTAAAACTAATGATTGTTTAAATAATATTAATTAACAAATGTAATATTTGGTTATTTTTTGACGTTCAAATGTTTATTGAGCTTTGCTAAACATTAATTTTATTGCTTGAAAATTAATGTTTTTTTCTGAAAATATAACTATTCCATGATTGGTGGAATCTTTGATTGGTCTTCTCCATTAAAAATTCAACTGTTTCCTAGAGAATTCATATTATTGGTTTGTAAATTTTTCAATGCTTGTAAAAATTCCATCCTTTTTTGTTGAAACTGCAACTATTTGGTTCAAAGGGATTTTTGTAATAAACTTTCTCTTTAAAACGCATTCATGTTTGCTTCATATATTTTTTCTTCTTTGAGATATCATATAGTTAAATTAAGTAGTTTCACTTATTTCTCCAGTTTTGAATATTCGTACTAGCAATCTATTAAACCCTATCCTCCTAAACTCAAAGAAGTGACTAGGAATCACTTTTCCTCGAACAGCTTGGCATAAATATTCTTTATGTTTATGTCAACCTTAAGATTGCTGTCATCAATTTAAACATAAAATACCTGCAGGAGACACAATTCACCAGAATGCAAAGAAATAACCTAAGTACTAGTTCTCAGATTTTTACTTACTTTTGTATGTCTTTATTCATCATTTTTATTAACAGAAAAGGTTAAGTCAAAATGAAATTGTATTGAGAAGTATGGAAAGTAACAAATATAAGATGTCTCAAATGTTCGCTGAAAAAAACATCTAGATAAACTTATCATGAGTATTTCAAAACGCATATTTTATTCATTAGGATAAGTATTCGTTAGAATTAGCTAAACCAAATGATTGTTGTTATCAATTTAAAGAGAAAGTAAGTCCAGCATATCACTTTTTACAGAAAATGAAAATCTTAAACCAAAACTATACGTTAATATCAAATAAGTTGTTAATAATTGGAAACAAAAAGTACATAGTTATTTAATGATAAATGATTTCTTCTAGCAGGAAAGGCAGGAAAATGATGATAATGTATTATTAAAACCGATTTTTAGTTACAAGTAATTCAAAGTATCAAATGTATTTAAAAGAGCCAAAGGGTGATAAGAAATGGTCGTTGAAAACACTTTTGTATATATTTCTGATGATTAATTAAAAATAAATTTGTTACTGCTTATCTTTAAAAATAGGGTTCCCGGGTTCTTGAATAGGTTTTTTTTTATTCTTGCATACTAAAAATTATTCTCCTGTTTTGGAGAAGAAAATATATAATACCCATTGTTGCGAATAATCTGCTATATACAGTGAGCGTTCTTGAAAAATGTTTTTTCCACGACGTGGGCGTTACTAAAAAGAGGCGTGACAAGTCGTGGAAAGTACATTTGATACTGAAGTCGTGGAAAGTATCATAATGTATCCAATGGTGCTTTCCAGGAGTCGTGGATCCGTAGGTTTGCCGCACAAGTACCCGTCGGAATGGCGAAGTGCTAGAGATAGTGGAAATAATGTAAGGCAAAAGAGGAGTGGGCTCATGGTGTCGCCCTGAAAGACACCTCTCTGAAAGTTGACCTTGTTAGTTGTCACACGATTTTTTCCAGATGAGATAGTAAATCTAGTTTTCCAAAGCGGCATCAATCTCTCTGTGCACCCAACTATTTGCAGAGGAACCTATCATTTAGGATTGCTGTGAATATCTTATAAGGTGTGTTCAGACAAGTTATTGGCCTGTAATTCTTCGGGTCAGCTAAGTTGCCTATTTTCGGCAGGAGTATTTTGCGCCCTTCCACCAAGCACTCCGGAATCGGCTCTTCCAACTTCAAATATGAGGTGAAAATACGGGCCAAATGCTGATGGGTTGAAGAAAACTTCTTCCACCAGAAGGTTTTGATACAATCTGGTCCCGGTGCGGAATAGTTTTTCAACCCTCTTAATACTTTTTTCACCTCCTCGGCAGTGATGGGTGGGCATTCTTTATCAGCTATTATGAGATCAACACATAAATCCTTGAAGCTATTTATATTTTCTGAGTCTTCGTCCAGTCTATGCTGCACTTCGTAGAGTTCCCTCCAAAATACTACGACCTCCTCTGGTTTGGTTGGGTGTTCGACAGTAACTGGAGGGTCTTGGAAGAGTCGAGATGGGTCAGAGAGAAACTGTTGATTTTCTCTGACCCACCTCTCCCTCCGCTCTAGACTTCTCTTAGCGTCAGATAGTATCCGTATTCTCTCAACAATATGCTGCCTTTTTTTCTTTTTTTCTTTAATAATCAATATTTTGTCTTAAAAATTTGGGACATGATAGCGACCATGCTAACGGACGTCCCCACACACTTTTTTTTGGTTTAATTCAAAAAAGTTTTAATTTAGCAAAATCTGATTAATTTTCATAGCGCTTAGGAATTAGTATCGATTTTACCAGTTTTAGGTTCCGACGGCTTTTTTTCTAGAATAATCAATATTTTGTCTTAAAAATTTGGGAAATGACAGCGAACATGCTAACGGACGTCCCCGCACACTTTATTTGTGTGTGTGTGTTTTTTTTTTTAATTTTTTGATATTGCTAACAACGTGCGTATATTTGGAGGTTATGTATGTTACAATTCTCCTGTGCGTTACTTCCAAACTACACAATATATTTGGCTAAAAACTGTGGACTTGCAAATAAACATAGTAACTAATCTCCCGAAACTAACCTTGTTTGCAGGCAATCAGAAAAGCTTATTTCATCAATAATTTCCCAGTAGCGAAAAATTTAACATTAGTTTCGAAGTTCCATGCTGTTTCGTACGCCCTTTACGCCGAAAATTTTAAAATTTATCTATCTACATTACCAGCTAGGCCGGTAAGATAGTTTATTGCACCATAATTATTCTAGAGAATTATTCTGCATAAAATTTGGTAATTAGCACAATAACATTTTTTTGTTATTATCCCTGAAAAAAGAGTCCAGGGACGTCCGTTATGATATTTTATAGCATCTCCGAATTCAGTTTTTAAAAACTTTAATTTTTGTGGAAAAAAATCCGCCGGAACTGTACCCGATTGACCACACGACGAAGTATCACATGCCCTTAAGTGTGTGATAACGGGTCCGGAGTTCGCGCGCAAACTTTTGAACCTTGGCGGTAAAATTCCTGCCAGATGTGATGTAGTCAATCACACACTGAATGCGGGACGCGTACTGTCTTGCCCAGACTATCTTTATGGCAAGTTGATGCATTCGTCTTTTGGTCTTATGATCAACCGTTGGGTTTGTTCTACGGTTCGCATCGGCCTAAGCTCTCGTTGCATTATACACACAATAATTGATAGCCCAGAGGTCAGATTCTCCGGAAAAATGTCCACGAAGCTCGTCATCCATTTCAGCCAGATCTTTAGGCTTGAAAGAAACCTTGTTGTTGATATTTCTCCGGGTCGTGAAGCAGCGCTCTTCCTCTATTGGATGCCTGCGCGCGGTTGGTCTTAGTGTCGCCTCTCTTTCTCTGTTGCCGGCTTGTTCTAGCTGTGGTAGAGTAGGCGTTCCGCCTACATAGCCCCTTTTCCGGAGTAGTTCAGCATGGTTTCGCAGACGTTGCTGCGAAAAGTGCGATAGCTCCGGGTGTTTCTTGCACCACAGAGCATGCAGCCGTGCCATGTAACCCCGTTCAGGGGCCACACTCGCATCGTAGCACTCTAGCAAGTCGTGATTCAGTCGCTCCGTCCATCCAAAGGTTGCGAGATCCAGCTGATCCATCGAATTGAATCCATTTTCATTGGCTCCCCCAGCTCTAGATTGGTCGGCATTGTTGGCCAACCTATTGTCGGAAGCCCTGCGCGTTCTGTTGTTTTGAACCGCACTTACTACAGCTATGTTTGGTGTTGTCATTGTTGTTCCCACGAGAAGCTAGGGAAAGGGGTTCGTCCATCCTTGTAGAGCCCCGCATGCAAGGATAAGGCTGCGTACTCTGAGAGGTCGCCCGGTATCCCAGATTCACCGTTCTAGGCACCTCACCCAGGTGCCATTCAGCTTTCGGCACGGTTTTCACACCTTCGCTTGGGGGTTAATTCCTTCGGGACCACCGCTGGACAATTGTCCGCGACTGCCTATTTATTTTTGTAACCATATTCAGCAGAAACCCTTGGTACAGGGACCCTCTATCCGCAACCCAAGGACGCGTTTGGTGGCTTTGTCATGGGCTCTTCGGTTTGATTCTAGAGGAATCAAAACCGAACCGAAGTGACATCAGCACGCGGTATTCCCAAGCGGTCACCCATCCAAGTACTAACCGCGCCCAACGATGCTTAACTTCAGTGATCAGACGAGAACTGGTAGTCTTATTTAAATCTTGATCCGCAATTGAAAGAAATTAAAGAAATTGGTGATTTTGGAATTCATTTCGTTTGGATAAAAACTCAATTATTTGATTGAAAAATTAATTATTTTGTTAAAAATGCAACTATGTTTTAAAAAAGTCCTCTTTTCTATCCAAAGTTTTTTCAACAATTCATCTTTCTTTGTAGAAATTGAATTGCTGTATGAAAATTTTATACTTTTTGATTAAAAGTTACATTTTTCGGTTGAATTATCAACTGTAAATATTTTTTGTAGATAATACTCTTTTTGACTTAAAAAATTTTTTAATTTATTAAAATTAAATTGACCTTTTTTAGTAGAAATTTAATCTTTTTGGTTGAAAGTGTATCATTTTTGGTTAAAAATGCAATTGTTTGGTTAAAATATGAACTGTACATCTTCTTGGGTTTAAAAGTCGATTATTTCACTCAGAGTTGAACTACTTTGTAAAAAAAATACTTTTTTTAACAAGGTTTTATAATTATAGTTGAAAATTTAACTTTTTGGTTAAAAGTTTAACTCTTTGATTGAAAACTCATATTTTTCGCTTAAGAAATTCAACTTTTTGTAGATAATTCGTCTTTTTGACTTTAAAATTAAATAATTTCGTTGAAAATAGATGTATTTTGTTTGAAATTTGTCTTTTTTTGTAGATCTTTAATTTTCTTGGTTGAAAATTCATGTTATTAGTTGACAATTCAACAGCTTTGTTGAAATAAATTTTTCCGTTAAAAATTATTTATCTTTATCTGAAAATGTAACTATTATAGGATTGATTAAAAATTAATCGTATATATTGGGTAAGTTTGAAAATCGTCTTTTTTTATAGAACATTAATCTTCTTGGTCAAAAACTCACCTTTTCCCTTGAAAATTTAACAATTTTGTTAAAAATTCGTTTTTTTCCTTGTTCAATTCAATTTTTGATCACAGCTTTTATCTGGAAATTGAACTATTCCATTTTTGGTTAAACTGTATCCTGTAAATTGTATTAGTTAAAACACCAATTATTTGTTGGAAAATTAATTTTTTTCTTTTCAATTATGACTTGAAATATTATTTCAGTCTAAAAAAATTTATTTTTAACCCATTCAATTTGAAATTTTTTAATTAAAAAAAGAAAATTTTGTTAGTTATCAGCAATATTTGACCGTTCATTTAAAACAATCTATTACAAACAACTGTTAAAAACTATACAAATTTGAACAGAATGGTTCGAAAAAGAAAGCCTTGAATTGTTAAATTTGTAATGAGCTGAATTTTAAGTTTAAACGCTACAATTTTAATTTAAAAAAAAGATTCAAAATTAATTTAAAAATTGAAATTATTTCAAATAATTTGAAACACGATTTAGACTTTTGCAGATTAAAAAAAAGCTTTTTGAGAATTGTAAAGTATTTAAAAAGAATAACAAAAATTGTTGTGATTGCTAAGAACATTGAAAATGATTTTTTATTTTGACAAATAACGCTGCCGGAACGCTGCCGGAACGCTGACTAGTGCGAGCGAGTGGACAAAACAAAGGATGGGCAAGGACGATGATTCAGGCTTCAGGCGGCGTCCCCTGAAAAATCCTGTGGTGTCGCGTCGCGAGCTCGTAATAAACTCGCTGTAATTATGGAACTAAAAATCAAATCGAATTGAGATTTTCCAAAAAGTTGGCCAATACATTGGCGGAAAATTCGTTCGCTTGAAGTTTGTCGTAGCTCAAACTTCCTCGCTCACTTTTTTAATGTGAAAGTCTAAAAACATGGTTTTTCATCCGGATTAAAAAAAACATTAGAAATTAACTCTTGACCCCTTTTGGACACTGTAGCCTCCGCTAGAGTGTCACGAATAAAACTCAAAAATAAATTTGTTATTTAGTTGATAAACGAATTACTTACGGCGAGTTTAATGTGAAAAAACGTGGTTTTTCAATTTAAAAAATGTGAGTTTTTATTTATTTGCTGGAAAATTTGCAGCCCGAGAGAAAAACTGTAAATAGAGACTCAGGTTCATTTTTCAAGAGCTACCTAAATACATTTTTGGTTTTTTTAAATTTCGAATTTCACTTTTGATACCTGACGTCACAGCCTGGACAATACTTTTACTCGTTCTTGAGCGCCTGTCACCTTCTTGTCCAGAACTCCTCAATTTACGACCAAGAAAATTAATGATATATAAAAAAAGACAAATTTCAAACAAAATACATAAATTTCCAACGAAATTATTTAATTTTAAAGTCAATAAAACGAATTATCTACAAAAAGTTGATTTTTTTCAGCGAAAAATATGAGTTTTCAATCAAAAAGTTAAACTTTCAACTAAATAGTTAAATTTTTAACCATAATTATAAAACCTTCTTGAAAATAACAGTATTTTTTTACAAAGTAATTCAACTTCTAGTGAAATAATCGACTTTTAAGCCCAAGAAGATGTACAGTTCATATTTCAACCAAACAATTGCATTTCTCACCAAAATTGATACATTTTCAACCAAAAAGATTAAATTTCTACCAAACAAGGTCAATCCAACAAAATATATTAACTTTCAACAAAATTATTTAATTTTAAAGTCAATAAGAGTATCATCTACAAAAAAGCTGAATTTTTAACCCAAAAATATGATTTTTCAACCAACATTTTAATTGTCGACCAAATAGTTTAACTTTCATTTGCAGTTGAAGTACTTAGTAAAAAAATTAATTTTTTCTTTTTGAGGATTTATAATTATAGTTGAAAATTCAACTATTTGCCTTCAAATTAAATTTTTTGTTAAAATTGCATGTTTGGGCGTTAAAAGTCAATAATTTGATAGAAAGTTAAACTATTTGGTCGACAATTAAAATGTTGGTTGAAAAATCATATTTTTGGGTTAAAAATTCAGCTTTTTTGTAGATGATACTCTTTTTGACTATAAA
>NC_046659.1:29124322-29152484 GCF_010883055.1 Belonocnema kinseyi | reverse complement strand
CCCCCCCCCCCCCCAGGAATAGACACCGGGGTAGAAGACATCTTTTTGCTTAAAAATGTATCATTTTTGGTCAAAAATGCAATTTTTTGGTTGAAATATGAACTTTACATCTTCTTGGGCTTAAAAGTCGATTATTTCACTAAAAGTTGAATTACTTTGTAAAAAAAATACTGTTTTTTCAACAAGGTTTTATAATTATGGTTAAAAATTTAACTATTTGGTTGAAAGTTTAACTCTTTGATTGAAAACTCATATTTTTCGTTTAAGAAATTCAACTTTTTGTAGATAATTCGTCTTTCTGACTTTAAAATTAAATAATTTCGTTGAAAATTCATGTATTTTGTTTAAAACTTGTCTTTTTTGTAGATCATTAATTTTATTGGTCGAAAATTCACCTTTTCCCTTGAAAATTTAACAATTTTGTTAAAAATTCGTTTTTTTCCTTGTTTAATTCAATTTTTTATCACAGCTTTTATCTGGAAATTGAACTATTCCATGTTTGGTTAAACTGTATCCTGTAAATTATATCGGATAAAACACCAATTATTTGTTAGAAAATTAATTTATTTGTTTTCGATTATGAGTAATGTGGAATAAAATTTGGTATATAAAATTTTTTGAATTTAGCACTTGCTAATTAATAAATAGAATAATTGAAATGTGCGAATTATAAAGATTCCAAGAATACGTTACTTGACTTATAATGTTGTAAATGAAATAATAAATTTTCAAATTTATGTGAAATTTTACTTCATGAAAAATGGTTCAGTAAATTTTACTCAAATCCACTGCAGCTGCTTAAATGTTTTGGTGCAACATATTACTTAGCTTGGTAATTTCCGGAAGCTAAAATTTGGCCAGATTTTAAATCTTATTTATTAATTTCATAATTTTGGTTTATTTCTCAAACTTTCGCATTTTCTCAAAATTATACTCAAATAATTTCGCCCTTCCAATTCAAAAGTATAAATAGTCTTATTCCTAACGTAATTTTAAAGCTCAATAATAAACAACATACATTTTTTTATTGCTGAACTAATTTTTTTATGAAAGTTCATTAAAGATAATATTTCAACACATAAAAAGCAGATTATGAAAGACTTCCATGGAGTCAAATTAAAAGTGTGGTTTTTAAACTCTAATTTTAGACATTTTAAAGAGGGACCAAAGCAAAAAATTGCATTTGCTGAAGTGTGGACAAACTTTTATAAACTGATTTAGAAATTTTTTAAAATAATTATTCTTTCTTATAAAAGTAATATGTGTTTATCTTTTTGTAAAAAATTTAATGCTTTTTGTTGAAAAGTCAACTGTTTCAGTCAAAAATATATTTTGTTTTTTGTTAAAAATAAATTCTTTGTGGCTGAATACTCATAATTTTAGTACAGAAATAAATTTTACAAGATATATTAATTATTTATACAATTTTAATTAAAAAATTTAGAGTCAGCCCTTTTTTCTACAAGTCAATTTCTTTACGGGGTCAAGTAAGAATGTCTATCGGATGAATCTTTTCTATTTTGCTTTGCAAATTTACACGAACTATTAATAATTTAAACAATTCTATATTAAAAATTAAGAGTTCTCCCTTTTTCGACAAGTTAATTTGTTTAGGGACTCAACTAAGAATGTCTGCCGGATGACTCTTTTCTATGTTGCTTTGTAAATTTACAAGAACTATTCATTATAAAAAAAATGTTAATTAAAAAATTAAGAATTTGCCCTTTTTCTGCAAGTTCATTTCTTTTCGAAATCAACTGAGAATTTCCAATAGATGCCTCTTTTCTATGCGTTGCTTTATAAATTTGCAAAAACTATTAATTACTGAAATAATTTCAATTGAAAAGTTAGGAGTTTGGTTCTCATTGTACGAGTAGGCTCCATTTTTTAACGTAACCAACTAAGAATATCTTTCCGATGATTTTTTTTCTATGATGCTTTGAAAATTTACAATTTTTAATTATTCAAAGAATTTTAATTAAAATTTTTATATCTTGGCTATTTTGTTAAGGAAGAGGCATACTTTGTTTACGGAGTGAACTCAGAATTTCTTTCGATGATCATTTCCTACGATACTTTATAAATTTATAATAATTATTAATCATGTTCATAAACATATTGAGAGTTGGGGTATTTTTCAATTAATAAACACAATTTGTTTACAAAGTTAACTAAGATTGTCTTTGCCATGATTCTTTTCTAAGTTATTTGTTAAAGTTACAAGAATTAATAACTTTTTAAAGAACTTTCATAAGAAAATCAGAACTTAACTATTTTTTAGATTTTGAACTTTATAACGGTAAAAACTTTCATTTACATTCGTTTTAGTAATTTTTTCTTTTTATTAATTTCTTTCAGTAATTTCATAATCATTTCAGTAGAATATTTTGCTTCATCAAAATGTTCTGTACTATATTTTCTCTTGCAATATAATTATCCATATATTTTACTGTGACTAATCACTCATAGTGTCACCTACTGTTAATAGTTGTTAATTAGGGTAGTGTTGTAAGAGGTACTAACAAATCATGTCATTTATGTCTAGGCTATCCACCTTCGCCCTGTATACAGCGTTGTCTGGTACTGTGATATTCTACGAACGTCAACGCACCCTGCGGAGAAGAGTTAGTAACTCGAGAGTTAACACCTTTCTACATGTAACTAAGTTACATAATACGCTCACCCGTTACCAGGAGCGAATTCATGACTTGTCTAAGGATTGCAAGATCACATTAGCCCTTCAATGCACCCGGCTACTCGGAGAATAGAACTTAGATTCCAAATTATCGGCAGCCAAACGACTGCAGGACTACATCAATCACGAGCTAGATGAACTGCACTATCACACTGTCAAGACTCCACCAGTTAACCTACCCGCTCGAATGAGGAGGAAAAGAAAAACCCCAATGCTGGGCTTCCTAGGAGGCTTAGTAGGACCTGTTGCTGGATTACTCACTTACGACGACAGTCAGGCCCTGGAGAGGATCAATGACTTGAATATAGCACAAGGGAACCTCTCACACCTAGTCAGCCAAGAACGATTGTTTTTCGGTCACAACTAGAGGAGTTACATAAAATTGTGGAGGCTCAAAATGACCACCAAACTCAATTACAACACAAAATTCGGATTTCAGTTCAATACTTTAACGGAATTTCAAGTGCCGTATTTGACCTCAGCTATACTCAGAACTTCAGTAGAATCTTGATGCCATCGACATGAGCCTAGGAGAACTTGCTCAAGTGGCAACAATCGCGATTATCGCTAAAAATGGGACACTACAAGTTATAATGGACATTCCACTACTTGGAAAAACCGACTACATTGCAGTTGAAGATTCACAGCACTCCTATATGCTGTTAATCCGACAAGAACACCAATCGTGTAAGGCACTCAAAGATCACACGCTCTGTCCCGGGTTCTTCCCAATCTACGAGGTGTCCTCACATCAAACCTGTGAGATACAGCTGCTAATCAATCCAACAATGGCAGCCTTCAAGATATGTGATATTAAGGTGTCCTATGATCGTCATCCCTTTTGGAAAACCATTCCATCTCTTAGTAGTTGGCTCTACTCCAGTCCAACGGAACTGATGATAGAACTCATTTGCCTAGGAAGGGCCTCCAAACCATTAGAATTGTCTGGATTAGGACTGATCAGAATCTCTCCAGGCTGTACACTGCGAACCTCTCGGGAGTCATTAGCCGGATTGGAACCAGTAACAGGTACCACAATAAACCTGTACCAACCTTTAATACATTTGGGCTTGGCCAGGTCATCTATTAAATTGCTAGATATCGAACCCTTGACCTTGCCAGCATACTCATCAGACCAAATTTCGCCGGATACATCACATTAAAACTTTTTTCAAAAAGGTGAGAAGACACTGGAGCAACTAGAAGAACAAATATATGAATTCAACCTACAAAGGAAAGAAAGAACAACTCACTCACACTTGATACATGGAATATACGTAGGATTGGGAATACTAACTTTTATCATAGTCGTGTACGCTTGTCATACCAAAGTATCAGCATTATGGATCACCTGTTGGGCCTGCTGCCGGCGAGAAGAAAATACGAATGATAATTCAGATTCACGCTCGTATGTATTTAGTGTGAATCAATTGATATCAGCTCATTCTAACCTTCCCGAAGGGGCTTTAGGGACGTTGAAATCGTCGCCAGTTACATAGACTTCAACACCCTCGTCTGCAATGGGGGATTCTCCAACCAAAAGAAATACCCCATCTCTACCAATCAGGATGCCTCTGTAGGCCCTCCAGACTGCCTGATTCTAACTCGCTTCCCAAAGATTACGACGTCGAAGATCCTCAGTACCACAGTCAAAAAAATCATCAGCAGAATTCTCAGTGGTCTACGCATGTAAAGTGTTGTGGTGGTGGTAAAAGGGAATGCAGTCCCAATAAAAAGTGTACCATGTCAAGTATGCATGTATGATAAGAGTGCACGAGTGTAGGTATGTTCAGATCGTTATATGAACACCAACTAAACACAGATCTACAAGGCAGGGTACCAGCTGACAAGACATTTGTCAGTAGCCCCATATCCGCCTCATGCATCCAAGGCAAAAACATCTGTTAGAGCTCAAATGGCTCGATACATCGCACATAGAAAGTAGGTATCAATTAGTCAAACTAAATATATCAACAAATCAGAATGGGATAATCATCCTGGACACCATAAACATCCAGGGACAGCTGTTAGTATCTCCATTGCGGGTTTGTTACAGTGGACCCCATGTGGGCTGGCAACTCAAAATTTTAATTGCCAAGCTTCATGGTATCCGTGTAAAAGATTAGTAAAGAAGTACGGTTGCCAGGCTGGATGTCCGAGTCTTGCTCTTCATTAACTTATCATAATGGGTTACACAAATAGCCAGGGAGCGAGAGAATATAAGACCACAGCACGGGTCTAAGTCACACCTAATCAGATCCCCCCCGCGGAGAGAGGAGTATAATGAGTCGGACAGAGGCGGACAGTAATCACGCCTCCTTCATGAACGACTTCCAATTTTTCCTGCAGTGCTGATACTTGCATGCTGACCTCAGCTAAAAATCGCTTAGTATTAACAATAATAATTATCCGAGATAAAAAATTCCTTTAAATAAAACATTAAGGAGAACAATCGGCATATGATAACTTAATCTGCGGCAGAGACCTGTGGGAATTAAGACCGGCAATTGACAAAAATCATCTATCCACCCCTCCCCCCTCCATTAAAAAAAACATCCCTCATTAACAAAATCCGTACAGTTCCTTAACGATATAGATAATATCATTAAATAAATCAGGAATGGTTATCAACCCTAATTTATTCCACAAACTAGTCACAGTAGGCGTCTGAAATGCATGAAAAATATATATTGAACCTTCACCCAGTTCATGCTCACCTAATACTACCATCCTCAATGAACCATTTCATCGATTCTTATTACAGAGGCGGATTTGAACCCCTGTAGTAAGAAGTCTCAACCCTGCTCCCCTTTGTCTAGGAGGCTATTAATTTCTATGTCCTGATATTAAAATCATTTAGAAGTCCAATGAAAATAATTGAACTAAAAGCAAGAGGCTATTGTTAATTAAATATTATTAACAGGCAAATTAGCCTTACAGAAATCAACAAATATCTGCCAATATTTTATTGGAACGAGGTGAAGAAACCTAACACTGTCAAAATTAACTTAATTAACTTACTTGCCCACAGGTGCATATACACATAGTTTATTTATTTAAATAACAGTTAATCGCAATCCTTACTTCACCCTAAAAGGAAATAAGCGATAAGAAATATGATCAATTTTAATTGTTCCCCTTAATATCGAGGATATCGAATACAATTTGGATTGGAGATGGTTGATTGGATTTAACTTTTATTGATTTGAATTAATTGTCTCTCGTTCAAATTACTGAGTTGTCAACTATGGATAGTTTCAGAATACCTATTTTTGAACGTAAAAGAAACTAACAATGGAAATACCCTTTGTTGACGCGAAAGGTGGAATCACACTTAATAAAAGTAGAGGGTTATTATTGATTATTAATTGCAAATTTAATTAAAATCTCAATTTCGTGCATAGTAACTGTTTATAATGTACGTACCCTCCAAAATTGCTTACTCTCAAAGAATTTTCAGTCAGCATTTTCGTAGTCACAAAAATCACGTCCGGTCGTCGTTCCCAGAGTCGACAGGCAAAGTCCACATGCAGTATCAGCAATAAATCCAACCCAAATTATACATAAAATGAAAATTCCTTGACATCTTTTAAAACATCATCAATTATTGACAATCTGTTGAAATCTTTAAAAAAATTTTAAAGCTCTTGAAAATTCCCCGAAATTTTAAAAATACCATGAAATATTTCAAATCCTTTAAAATCTCATTTTAAATTACTGTAATCAAATGAAAATTCCTTGGAACCTTTTAAAATACTATCAAGTATTTCAAACCTTAAAAATCTTTTGAAACACCTTGACATCCATTAAAGATTTCTACCATACTTTGAAATTGTTTTAAATAACTCTGCTAAAATTGTTAAAATTATTTGAAACTCCTTTGAATTATAAAAATAAATTTAAAATTCCTTGACATCTTTTAAAACATCCTCAAATATTTAAAGTCCTTAAAAATCTTTTGAAATCTCTTGAAATTTTTAAAAGATTCAGATTGAAATTTAGAAAAAAGAAAAATTTCAAAACGTTAAATATTGTAATTTTGTAGATTATAGTTTTGAAAATGGAATCAATACAAACTCAAAACTTTCGAAATATTATTTTCAACTATGAAATATAAGTAACTTTCCACTTGATGGAATTCAAGTCTGCAAAATTTGAATTGTAAACTCAGAAGTTTATTAACAAAAAATTATTGATCATAAATAAATTGAAAGTGTTGCAAATTTAAAAGAATGTTTAAAAAAATATATGTATATACATAATATATAATTTTATAATTATAAAAAAAAAATCATTTTAGAAATAGTTAAACTTTAACTCGAGTAATTTCTATTAACACTTTAATTTAATACCTTAACCAATCTATAAACATTAACATTTTTAAGATTTAGAAATTTTTCTGTTTTCTAAATTTCAGTCTGAAATCATTACATTTAGATTTCCAATTGAAAAACATACGTTTAAATTTTGAACGCTTTCAATTAATTCATGATTATTAATTTTTTATATATAAACTTTCAAGTTTACAATTCAAAATTTGAAGACTTGAATCTCATCGAGTTGAACATTATTCTTATTGAATAGTTGAAAATGTTTGAAAATTAGATTTCCAAAGCTTTGAAGTTTTATTGATCCCATTTTCTAAACACTAATCTACAAACATTTCAATATTTAACGTTTTGGAACTTTTTTCTTTTTTTAAATTTCAATCTAAAGCTTTACAAAATTTCAAAAGATTTTTAAGGATTTTAAATATTTGAGGATGTTTTAAAAGATGTAAAGGAATCTTTAATTTGTTTTTATAATTTAAAGGAATGTCAAAGAAATAAAAAAATTTTAGAAGGGTTATTTTAAAAAATTCAAAAGTACTTTAGAAATCTTTTTAAAAAAGTTCTAGGTACTTCAAAAGATTTTAAAGGATTTGACGAATTTAAGAAAATTTAAAAAGATTCCAAGGAATTTTCAATTGATTATGGTAAGGTAATATGGTATTTTAAAGGATTTGATATATTTCATGGTATTTTTAAAATTACAATATATTTTCAAGAGCTTTACAAAATTTCAAGAGATTTCGAAAGATTTCAAAAGATTTTAAATATTTAAGGATGTTTTAAAAGATGTCAAGGAAGTTTCAACTTATTTTTATTATTTTAGGAAATTTTAGAGAATTAAAAAAATTTTAGCATGTTTATTTTAAAAAATTCAAAAGTACTTTCAAAATCTTTTAAAAAAAGTTTAAGGGGTGTCAAAATATTTTGAAGGAATTGCAATATTGGACAGTATTTAAAAATGTTCCAAGGAATTTTTTATTGTTTGCGTTAATTTAATATGAGATTTGTTTTAAAATATGCATACAATTTAATATATTTATGCATATTAACTGTTATTAATAGGGACAATAGGCCCAGTTCGCCCCTGGATATTAATGATTTAATAGACAAAGTAAGATATGAAAAAAATAAGATATATATGTTCGTTTTTTATTCTTGCAGTTGATTTTTTCAATTTCTAAGAATTCTGCGAGTCACTCAAAAAAAATACGGTTTAAGTAAACCGTCTGTAATTAAGTCTATTAATAAATATTACGAGTTTTCAAGCTTTGAAAGAGGTGAGAAAAATGAAATACATAATGGGCAAAAAACTTAGAATATCTTAATCTTTTAAATAATTGTGTTTTGATTTTAAAAACACGAAAGAAAATCTAGAAGATTTTAGGACAATTACAAGATTTTTTAGGAAAACTGAATGATTTCAAAAGATATTTCGAAGGTGTAGAAGTTTTGTAAAGGTTTTAAAGTAATTTAAAATTTTTAATTTTTTAGAAAATTTAAAATTTTCTGTACATTTTAAATAAAAATTTTAACAATTTTATAAAATGTTGAGTATTTCGAAAAAAATGTTCGAAGCTATTGAAGAATTTTGGAAGGATGAAATTTTTTTGGTAAGATTCCTCTGGAAGTTTCTATAAATCTCTAAGTTTTGAAGGTCATTGTAAAAATGTCATTTTTTATTACAAAAATTATTTAGGAATTTCAGAATTTTTGAAGAGATTAACAATATTTAAAAACATGAATAGTTTTTCGTAAAATTATTTTAAAAATTATTTCTTCAAATCTTCTGAAAGTCCTAAATATCTTTTAATCTGACTCTAATTTTTCCTAATATTTTGTGTGTCCTGCAAAATAAAAAAATGCATAAAAATTTTCTGCATTTTTTTCGGCGTAGTGAAATTTTCAAAAATGTTTTTGAAATATCTCCGGAATCTTACGAAAATTATGTTTATATAACTTTAAAAAGAAACAGATAATTGGTGATTCCTTCTTGTCAAAACTTGGAATGTGGTTTTACCTTTCTAACAAGCTAATAGTTATTCCAAATTTGTATTTTGCATTAAAAATGATTGTAATTGCAAAAAAACATTATTTAACTCTAAACTAAAGCTGAAAATAATAGCCTAGATTTTTTAAAAGTTTTTTCCCCCTATTTTTAAAGGCTGAATTTAATAACTTAGTTATTAGTACATATACTAAATTAGGAAATGTGAAAAGTATTAAAAGTTAAAAGAAAATTAGTTATTTTTTTATTTAATTTATTTTAATGAATTTATTTATTTAATAAAAGTTCAACTAAATACTATTTAATTAGATTATATAATAAGTGTTCAAGAAAGCAGTTTTAAAGAGCAACTCCTCTATTTATATTGCATTTGTTTGGCGGGGAAATTCATTTCTTGGAAACTCTCCGCCGGTCTGCGAACTGGAGTACATAAGAATCTGAAAGAATCGAAGGTTCCCCTTCGCCCTATCAATATCATTTCAACAAATTGGGCGAATTCAAAACAAAATCACACTTTGCGGACTATTCTAATTTAATAATTTTAAATTGTCTGAAATATATAAAAAATTATATCGAATTATATGAATTTAGGACATATTGTATATAAAAATAAAAAAAAGATCAAACAACTACTGCGTGGTCCTACTGTCAGCAACCGTCAACTAAAAATGACACCACCTCACAGAATATACGCGATAAATCACACCTATGGCAAAGTCTCACGACCGTGAACTGGGTGGTATATAGTATTTATTTTTCTCGGAAATTTTTAAGTGTTAATACTTTTGTTTTACCGGATTCTCGATTCGACGCATTTTTTATAGTTTAAATAATTTCTAAATATTTTTAAATTTTCTTTAAAAATTAATTTTTTAAATTAAAAAAAAAATAAAAACTTTCCCCGGAATCTTAACTCAAAAATTTTTAATTTCTTAGAACCTTTACGAATTCTGAAAAAGAATGTAAAATTTTATTTCAAAATATTCAAAAATGTGAATTTTCTTTTATCTCTTAAAAGTCTTCTCAATATTAAAATTATTTGTTAAAGTTTCAAAATTATGTTTTTAATAAATTCGAATTATTCCTATTTTTTTAATTGTGCAAAATTATAAAAATTACCTTAAAATTTTCCAGATGTTTTTTACAATTTTTTAAAATGTTTTAAAAATTGTAGAATATTCGCTCAAAATTATTTGTCGATAAATTTGATAATTTTCTTTAAAAATCTTGAAAACTTTTTAAATATTCTCTTTAAATTAACTTTAAAAATAAAAATTGTAAATTTTCTGATGAAACTTAAGAAAATTTTTTTATACTTTTCAAATATTCAAAATTCTTAACAAGATTTTTCTTTCGAAATCTCAAAAAATCTATATTTCCCTCAACATTTATCGGCCTTACAGCAAATAACAAACGGAAAGCATCCACTAAAATCATATTCATACAGAATGTAATCAGTCAGGTTTTCGAACAAATTAAAAATATTTTGACAATTTTGAAAGATAATGAAAGAATATTCTTCAGATTAATATGAAAATTTAAAAGGATATTTTTTTTAAAAATAAATTGTTAGAGACAATTTTAAAAGATTCCTAAAAATTCTGAGAAAGAATCCATAATGTCTTCAGCAATTTTTAAATTTTTGAGAACGTAAAAATTGTAAGAAAAATTTGGGCGTTGAAGTGATTAAAAATATTTTAGAAGTTTAAATGATTTCCTAATATTTATAAAATATTTATGAAACGACGAATTTTGAAGCAATAGTTAAATATTCTATCAAAAAAAATATCTTCCAATTAAAAACTCTGTCATTATTTGCAAGATTACATGATTTTTGCACTTTTCCCACAACATTTAAAAAATGCAATGACCCTGTCAAGTCTTCCTGGTTTTGTGTAAAAGAAATAATTAAGTTACGTTATGTCCCATTTGTGTTCTAAATCAACATTCATACCTTTCGAAACACAAAAGTTATAATTAGCCTTTCGACTAAAGAAAATAAATTTTTTTAATTTCACTACACAAAAATAACTTTAAACAAATTATTGAAAAAAAAGTCGGTTATGAAAGATTTTGAATTACATGCTTAGAAAGTTTTTTAAAACTTTGAATGGTTTCAAGAGAATGTCACAATATTCTTAAGATTAATAAGAAAATTTGAAAGGATTTTTTTTTATATTAATTTTTTGATACATTTTTTTTAAACATTTCTATAGATTCCGCGAAAAAATCGGAATATTTAAGACAAGTTTTTTAATTTTTAAAATATTTTTTTTAATTTTAAGAAAAATTCGCTTCCGTTTCAGACATTTAGAAATTTTAGAAGATTCTGTGTGATTAAAAAAAATATTTCCGAAAATTTACCAAATATTTCATAAAAACAACTCACATTTGTAACGAAAAAAAAAGAATTTTATACTAAGATTAATTTTCAAGCGTTAAAAAGAAAAATTAAATAACTCAATTCTCAACCTAAAAACAGCGGATTTAAAAAAAGTTTAATTTTCAATAAAAAGAAGAATTTTTAGCTTAGAAAATTAATTTTCTGATAAAAAACAACAAACTTGAAAACAAAAATTTAAAAATTGTCAACCAGATAGATGAATTTTTTACTGAAAAAGATCAATTTTGAACAATAATTAAAATAGTTAAATTTTCAATTCAGAATCAACAAATTTCCAAAAAGAATTAAATTTTTAATGAAAAAGATGATTTTTTAACCGAGAAGATAAATTTTCTACCAACAAAAACAAGTATCAAGTATCTCTTGATTTCCCCCACTATTCGATCCACCGCAAAATGACCCCGTAGATCGCGATACCTTACCACTATAGACTTTCTCATGGATTTTAGTACAACTATCTTCCAGCATTCGGTTTCAACCATATCCGACTTACCAGTTTGAATCCCTTTTCGTCCTCCCTTTTTCTCCATTTCCCTCTCCCTGCGGTAAATCAATTGTTGCTCCAACTTGAATTCATCCGCCCGTTACTTTTATTTTTTGAATCGTTTATCCTCTTCCTTCATTAGTATTCTGGCTAATTCACTAAGCCCTGGATCGGATTTTTGCAGACCCAATCCATATTCTTTTTCAGACATCGCAATGAATACCATGCGACGGTCTAGCACCTCCAATCAAGTATCTGTGGGATTTCCCACCGGGGCTCGACTGAGAGCGTCGGCATGTGCCATCTTCGATCTTGGCCTATTTCGCTCCGTAAACCTATATTCTTGAACCAACTTCGACCAACTGGATATTTGCGGATTTTTAGTTGTATTGGCATATTGACATCTACAAAAAATGATCGCGAACGATCAACGGCCCAACCTATTGCTATCAATTCTAATTCTTTTGAGTGGTACATTCTTTCAGCCGGTGTTGTTTGTTTACTTACCCCATACACTAGATGGAACAAACCATCTAGGCCTTTCTGCATGAGAAGTCTGCTTAGACCATTCGCCCTTGCATCTGTGTGCGATTCTGTAACAGCCTTTGGATTGTAGAGGGCCAGCACTGGATCAGTCAACAAAGCCTGTTTTAAATTCTTGAACGCCTGTTCTTCTTTTTCCCTCCACTGAAACAGAACTCCTGTCTGAGTCAATCTTGTTAGAGGTTCACTCTTAGCTGCGAATCCTGGCACAAAACGCCGAAAAAAATCCTGTGAGGCCAATGAATCGACGGATGTCATGCACATTTTGTGGAATTGGGAAGTCACAAATCACGCCTGACTTCTGTAATCCCGGTTGAATTCCTTCGGCTGAATTTCAATATCCCAGATATTTGACCTCCAATGCCCCAAATATGAATTTCACTGGATTTAAAGTGAGATCAGCTTTCTCTAGTGCCTCCAACACCTTGTCTAGTCGTTCTAATAGGTCATCAAAGTTTTTTGCTGGAATTATGATATCGTCGACATAAACCAACGCCACCTTGTTCTTCAGTTCACTTAATGCCTTACTCATCAGACGGCCAAATGCGTAAGGCGCATTCGTGAGACCAAACATCATTCGAGTCAACTCACCTGTGTCATCTGGTGTTACGAAGACTGTCTTCTCCTGATGACCTAGAGCCAAGGCAACTTGAAGATACCCATGCGAAACATCAAGTGTCGCAAATATAATACTCCCAGCTAAATATTCCATTTGCTCATCTACATCCGGCAAAGGAAAACTTTGTTTAACAGTTTGACTATTCAGTGCTCTGAAGTCAATTACCATCCGTTTGTCCCCATTCTCCTTTTTAACCAGCATCGCTGGACTTGCATACGGTGATTTTGTGTCCGTGGCGAGCCCAGCGCGCTTCCATTCTCTAAAAATTTCTTTCATCGTCTCCCGCTCGCCACTAGATGTCCGAATAGGCGGTCGCCGTACCGGTTTGGATCCTTCCTTTTCTCGAATCTCCATTTCTGCAAGGTTTGTGCATCCAAGCTTTTCCATGTTTATCGAAAAGGTTCTTCTGTGTTTATTCGCCAACTCCAATATTTGACTGCGATACTCGCTAGGCAGCTTACTTCCGAACTTCAGGTCGTTTTACTTGAGAGGTTCTCATCCTTTTTACCGTAATTCGCCATTAATACACCCATGTATCCAAATTCTGAAAGAGTAGATACAAACATGGCGGTTTTTGGAGATATGCGCCGATCCGCCACTACATGTGTTCCGTTAATTTCATTTTCGTTCACCTCTTCTGTTGGTAACTCTTTTGAGAGTATTGGTTTTATCCAAAACCAAATTTGGCCTTCCTCCACCGTACTTTTGATCTCCGGTTGGTTCAACTAACTCCGCCCAATCATAAGAGTACTTAGAATCACCCCATTAGACACTACGAATGTTGGAACTATCATCCTCTCCACTCCATCAATTTCTAAAATTAAATCCACGATTCCCATTAACTTTTGTGGCCCGCCGCCACCCCACAAAACTTCGTCATCTCCGTTTAATTCTCTAATCGTGAAACCGCAGTTTTTCGCTACTAAGTTACGAATAAGGCACACTGAACAGCCATTATCGATACATCCGACGATCAAATATTTTCTTTTGACTGTCACGTTCTTCAAGGTTGGCTTAGTATTAACTACTTCTGTAGTTCGCGTCCCCACCTCCGTTGCAATTTCTTTCTCACCGTCCGGGCAAGACTTGCTAATGTGTCCTGATTTTTCACATTTGTAGCAAAGCATTTTATTTCTCTCGAGGGGACAATCTCGAGAAACGTGACCTGAATCACCACAGTTGTAGCATCTTTCCCCACGTGTATCCAGATTCCCGTTTGGTTTTGTCTTAGTAAATTTTTCCGTGTTTTTCCCTGGTTGGTTTCTTTTTTGGATTTTCTATTCCTCCTCAAAGTTCCTTTGCTCCCTCGTTCATTTTTCCCTTAACCGATCTCCTTGAGGAATTTGCTCACTCCATGTCTGTTAAATCGCCCAAAAATTCTGCTTCAGAGACATGTCTGCACGAACTCAATTGTAAATATAAATCCCGTGACCATATTCCAGATAGGATTTGTTTCTTTGTCTCCACAAAGTAAAAATTCAGCTTTCGGCAAAGGTACATCTTATCTACAATGTACGTCATCGTATCCTCGTTCTGATGTTGTTTTCTGTCTTATAGGAGCCTCCGAATATCTGACACAGAATGGTCTCGAATAAAAATTCTTCGAAATCTTGTTTTAAATTCATCCCACGATTTAATTAAATGACGTTCCGCAGACCGCCATTCACGAGCCGTATCTGTGAATCCAGTGATCGCTGCCTTTACTGTCGTCGATGACTCCCACCCAAAAAGTTTCGCCATATCTTCAATATCCTCGAGCCAAGTTTCTGCTGCACGAGGTTTGCCTTTACCGCTAAATTCTTGGACCTTAGAAACCGTAGGCTGTACAAATCGATGTGTACTATAAGATGTCGATTTCTGAGAATCAGTAGAAGCACCCACCAGCACCTTAACAACGGAGGATTTTCTAAAAGTAGTCTCGGGTTGTCAATAATTAACTCCACTAATAAATCATTGACTGTTTTTCCCGGATCACCATTATCCCGTCCTTTAGCTCAGTCGTCCTGATAAGTGCCGAATCCGTGTGGCCGATTTCCGTAGTCCCTAACTTCGGACATGTTTTTTCTATGGTCTTGTCGATCAAGAAACTCGGGTGGATTCATATTACATCTCCGATTTTCGCGATTTTCAATTTCGGATCGAGTAAGTGGATTTTCCTTAGTTTGCCCTTCTTCGTGATCGAAATACATTTCTGAACGCACAGCCACCATTTGTGCATAAATAATTCCGGAATTCTGATTATTATTGGGTATCACTCCGTACGTCACTCATTGCTGGTCTTGACGCATGCGAGGGTACGGTGTTAATTATACTCGAAAATTGTTCAACACTTCGCCTCGATGTTGATTTTCTCGTCTCGCTTTGTCTTCCCTCTCAAGCCCGTGACTTAGCGAACTTCTACGTGGATTAAATTCAAAGTCTCTCCGTCCATCTGAGTTATCCGCGCGCGATCGCGTTTCAAAATCTAAATAGTTTGTAGACTGATAACGACTTCTTTCATCTAATGACTGACGTTCATTATTTTCATAACCCGTCAATAATTGTTCACGTTCACGTTCATATTGTTCCCACACACTTACAAGTACCGACACGTATTATGTTTCACCATTCGGTTGATAATTCGAATTCCGCGAATCGCTCCCTCGATCTCGGATCAAATCGTCCGCTCTGTGTTGAAATTGATGTAATGGCCGCGCATCGCTCCTCCCTCATTTCCGACACCAATGTCATTCCGAATTTCTTTACTTGACTTCTGACCACTTACTCTTCCACCAAATTCGATTGGATAACGATCGCTATTTTGTCCATCGCCACTCCCGGAAAATCTCGCGCTTTCGTATGAATTCCGCTGATTACTCATTTGGAATGTACGTACCTCGAAATTTCAAAAAAGAAACAAGATATCCTTTTTATTTAGGCCTCACCACCAGCAAAATTCGCTGTCGCCCCTGATTCCACATCAATCCGTCTGTAGTCCACCGACTGAAACTTCTCGCTCCCTCCACATTCGCAGGACAATCTTTTGTTCACCAAGTTCCATAAAGTCCACAAAAATTCTCACAAGTCCACCCTAAGAAAATATTCGACACACCGAGTTGTCCATTTTCATGAGCGAAAAGTATCCAAAATTTGCGAATATATCCCATTTCTGATTGATAACAGCTTAAACCAAATAAAGAACAAAAATTCCGCTCAAGTTCAGTCGACACGAGGTCTCCGGAATCCAAGTTCATCCAGTCAGGATTTTGAAGTCTAATCGCTTAAAATAAAAAACTCCAAAAGTCACAATCAAATAAAAATGGACTTAAAATGGACACTTAAAGTGGACCACCAGTCCTACAACTTTTAAATACACTACTTAAAATTGAGTCTTGTCGCCCAAACGCACGCCAGCGATCCTTGCCTCACGACCTGTCCCCTCATCTAACCTGACCTTTCTCTCTTTACACTTTATTACAACGTTAATCGTTGAGCTATTATTTGTAAATTTTTAGAGAATGAAACGCTAACAATAATAAACATTGTTATAAACAATTCTTGTGGCAAAATATTAAATTTCGAGCTTTTTTCAAATTATAATTTCCTTCAATCGCCAGAACGGCTTCAGGCATTCCTTCAAATGATAAATATTCATTAATATTTGATAAAAGATAACAATTTAAATTTTTATAAACCAAATAGATAAACAAAGAGCGTAAAGCTCTTCAATATTTAAAAAATTTTAACTGAAAAAAGGACCAAAATTGAACGCTCTGGAAATTTTTGATGAAAGAAGTGCATTTCCTCCCACTGTGCGACATGTTTACCATTAAATCGACAATGAAATATGTTTTTGTATCTGGAAAATGAAGAGGCACATATTTCTTTGAATTATGATAGCGATATTTTTACATTCTTATGAAAGTTTAAATATTTTAAGGGTAAAGTATGTCTTTTGCCATTTTTAGTTTAAAAATGCTGCTATTTTTGCAATTTATAAGGTATAAATTTTTTCTTATTTCCGTTTATCCATTCTTTGTGCACTCTTAAAAAATCCTCAACAAAAATTTAAAAATAATAGAAAATGTCAAGTTTTTTTTACTCTATTGAAACCGATGAAAAAATAGAAAAAAATGTTAAAACTCTTTAGATTTGTTGAAAAATTAAAACACGGCATTTTATCAAAACATCCGTGACTCAATGTTTTTTCGTTGAAATTTTCAGGAATGATAGGTAAAAAATATTTAAGGCGAATTGAGTCTTAGTTTCTATGTGGAAAAACAGAGGAAAAGTAACAGACTTTGTAGTTTTTGACTGATCATATCGTTATGTCCAATTAAATAAGATATTACTGATTTGAATGAAAAAGAACAGTCAAATACAATAAATGTGAGAAGAGTAAGAAAAAATATAATTTTGTTTTTCTTGACATACAAATAAACACTTGATTTAAAGCTTATGACAAGTTGACTCTATATTATCTGTAACTCTTCAAAATTTCAAGAAAGAAAATTCCATATTTTAATTTTTTTTAATCGAACAGCTTTACCATTTTGTATTGTTTCTTCATTTGTCTTATAGGAGAGGCTTCGTAAAAGTGTAAAAAACGTGACAAACTGAAACAAGAAAAACCTTAAAATCTTAAAAATTGGATATCCGAACTAATATATTATTATAAACCATATTTAACTTACGGTTTTCGGTATCGCAGTCAGTTTCCTTCTTCTTTTGAGTAGTGTTGACTTAATTCTTATTTTCTACATCACAAATATTATTTTTGCTAAAGTTAAAAAAGCTAACGCTATTAGCGGAGTTGCTAGTTCCTTTTTCTATCGACGAAAGAGATTCGGAAGAAATTATACCTGCAAATTTGAAATTTGAAAATATGTAATCGTGGAAAATATTTTCATCCTAAATTTCCAGAATTTCTGATTATTCCGATTATTCCTAAATTTTTTTCAATAGTGTTTTACGTAGCAGAGCACAAAATACATATTAAAAAAAAAACAAATAGTCACATTCTGAGAAAGTTATTAACACCATAAAATTGGGATTCCTTTTATTTAATTTTTTTAAATCTACGACAAACAGTAAAAATTATTATTATAAATTATTATCATAAAAAATAATATATTATAAAACTCTAAACTTACATGTTTCTTCATCACGGTGTATTTCCTTCTTCTTTTCACTGTTTACGTTTGCATTCCTTTTTTCTAAATAAAAATTTGTATCCTCATTAACGTTACAGGATTTAAAGCTATTAGCGGAATTGCTTCTTCCTTTTTCTACAGATTAAAGATCATTTGTGGGATTAGCTGTAAAATTTAAAAGTTTAAATATACAAACGAAAAAATTCTCGTCAGAATTCATGATTTTTCTGACTATTCCTAACTTTTCTTCATTGGAATTTTGAGTAAAGTAAAAAACAATGTTCGAAGCAAAAACAAATCGGTTATTTTGAGAATTTGAATTTTGAAAATTTTGGAAAAAAAAGGTTCTGAGAAGTATTACTTAATTTTCTGTAAAAAATAATCGGACACGTATAGAGCTAGGGGGCTAGTATTAAGAAATTTTCCGAAAAATCATGCAATAGTAGACAGTTCAAAAATATTATGACATTTTTAGAAGTGATATTTGAAAATATAAAAAAAATTTTGAACATGTTTTTTCTGCAAAATAGATATCTTAATCCTGTTTTGAATATGTAAAAAAGTGCTAACCGCTTTTGTTTAATTTTCAAATTAATGATTATTGTAAAAAAAACATATCATAAAACTTTAAGCTTACGGTTTTCTGCATCACAGTCTATTTCCTTCTTCTTCTCAGTGTTTAAGTGGTGACTCCTATTTTCGAAATCACAATTTTTATTCTCACTAATATCACAAGAGATTATCCTGTCATCATCTTTTTTACGCTGAAAAAAATGGTCTACAAGCCGCGTTTTTTAAATCATTTTTTCCTCCATCAACTTTTTCTCTTTTGCTAACATTCCTGTCTGACAATCACTTTGTTTACGTTTAACCATTTTGATTTTAAAAGAATGTTCTGAGTGCAAAATGCAATCTAAAACTGAGAACTTAGGCCTAATTTTGTCTCTGTTTTTGACACAGGTATATTGTCAAAGTAACTCAAATGAGTGAAAATGCCCATCACAATAGGGGGGAAATCTCATACCTAGACTGATCCGCTCTGCATGGACCCCTGTTGACCGACAACTTGAGAACAATAAATTCAAAACTATAAACATCAAAATTTTACAAGTAGAGGCTGACGATCCATGCAAACTTGGACGTTTAAATACTTCATCGAAGGTCAGGTACTCAGTGAAGAGCGTTAAGGGTACACAAAACCAGGTATCACCGATACCATTACCGAAAAAATAAATCGAATATGAACACTGCTGAACCCAGACAAGATATATATTTTTGAAGCAAAAGTACATTTTTTTCATCTTTCCGCCCAGTTTGAAACATTCTGATTCGTATCGTCTTGTTTATATACCCAGATAGCACAATAGTTTGCAGCAAACTTGCCTAAAGTTTGCGGTGCAAGTTTCGGAAACTTACACCACAAGCTTTAGACAAGTTTACCGCAAGTGAGAGAATGTCCGCCTTACGGCAACATTGTGAGGAAAACGTGAAGAAAACTTGCATCGTAAGTTTGATGGAAGCTTTCGAGGCAAACTTGAGGGAATCTTACAACGCAATTTTGAGGGAAGCTTGCTCAGCAATATTGTGGAAATCTTGCAACGCATTATTTAAGGAAGCTTGCGAGGCAATAGTTAGGAAATCTTGCGAAGCAATATTGAGGACAGCTTGCACAGGAATGCTCAGAGAGCCTTTTTTAACAATAAAATAATCGCGCAAATGTATATAAGTACAGAATTAAGAGGCCAGTAAAAAACAAGTTATTCAATACTACACTGTTCATTATGTTTTTGCGAAAGTAAGTTTTTATGTTTATTTAGTAGGTAAGGTGAGTCCTACTTATAAATACTTATTTACTTAATCAGTCTTTCAATTTAAATCTAAACAGTACTCAAATATTAAGTTTTAAATGTAATTTCTGTAGACTTAATCTTAATGACTTAAGTAATGATGTAGGTACATGAATTCTCTAAACTCTCGCAACATGAAATTATAATATTAAAGAAGGTAAGTGTTAAAGGTACATTTCTAAACGTAAAAACTACTTTTATGTATGGAATATTAAAGTAAAATATTATCTTTAGAAATATATGCAGTAGGGTGGGCCTAAAAATCTTAAATGAGATTTTATTTGAACTTTGAAAAACATACCCAATTCTCATGGATTCTTAATTTGAGTCTACCTAGGAAAAAATCTCATTTTGCATAGACTCCTGGAAACTATTTCTTATTGAAAATGAACCTAGAGAAAAATGAAGAAAACTTCAGTAATTAAAATTGCCATACATGGGAATAAATGTAGATATTAAGATTTTTGTTTCCTCAGTCTTCTCAATTTTTTACGGGTACTTGTGTAGGAAAACGTTTTCTGAGTCTAAAAATGTTTTTAGAAATCTTTGCAGAGTTTTGAAATGATTTTTAGTGTTAAAAGATCCATAAAAATAATATTTTATTGTAGTCAAAGTGGAACTAAAAGTTTGTCAAAATTGATTCGAAGGCCAATTTCCCTCGTTCTACTTGATTCCTGAAAAGAATATTTTCCGACACACAGTAATATACGTACAGAATATTGTCGCAACTCTGATAAAATAAAATTATGAAATATTCTAAACATTGAAGTTAAAAAAACATTATATCGGCGGTAACTCGGCGCATCTGATATCTGCAAAGCCTAAGAAAGACCAAACTTATTTTAAAGAGACGTGGGATAGATTTTACAGCAGACCTATGCACATTTTTTAGATATCTATGATAATTGATGTTTTATTCTAAGGAATAATAGGTACCGAAATATATAATGTCTTTTGGGATTTTGAAAGTTATAGTGTGTACCTCCCCTGGTAAAGATTATTTATGACCACCATCAACAATTATTTGACACTACCATGGTCAACACCTCGACATTTTATTGAACGAAGTTTACAAACTTGGAAGTCAAGCTAAGACTTAGTTATCTTGGGTATTGGACAAATCAATTTTCTCTGCTCTCTCTTTCTCTCTCTGCAAGCAATAAAATTTTTCAATTTCAGTACTCATTTGCAAATTTATATTATTTTCTGGTCTTTCAATTTTAGCTTTAAATGCATAAAATCGAAATGTTCAAATATTGATGAACAGGTATTGATAAAATCTGTTGTGGGGTATTGCCAAAAAGTTGATGTTTTGAGCCACTGATTTACTAATGATTAGCCAATAAACTGGTCACTGTTGATTCATCGTTTGACTAATGTGGTGCGCTCCGAAAAAAAAATTTTAATTTCATTTTCAATCATTAAGAACCTCTTTTACTTTTTATTTTTCCTAAGTAATTATGTTTGACTCGGATTCATCCCTGTCTTTATATTAATTTAATTTGATTGTAAGACCGATATAAATGAACTTCATGTTCCTATTAAGGAAACTCTTTTAAATCGATTGAAGAAAGGTTTACTTTAAAAATCTGCTGCTCGGAAGTTTGGGCGCGACTCTTGGTTCTCGCACTTCGCGCTCGATAATATATTTATCTCGCGCTCCATAATGAATTTACCTCTTGCTACGCGCTCAATCTTTCTTCATACACTTTTTAAAAATAAAGGTGAAAGTGTCGACAACAGTAATTTTGTGATTGTGAATTCTCTTTTGTTAAAGCTTCTTCGGCTTTGACGAACACATTCTCATCACGTATCTCATGCTTCGCACTCAAGTTTATCCCTGAAATTTTATATCATTCGCATAAATGTATTTTATTATAATTCGTAACTAACATGTGTATTAAAACAGAAGAAGTTTCATTGTCCCGTTTAAAAAAATGCGAAGTCTTAAAAAAAATTGTTTGTTAAACATTTTATTACAATTTTTGTCGTTTTCCATAAACTGAATTTGCTCATTTCCATCAAGAAAATTCAAAAAGTTGTTATAATAATCTTCTAGGGAATTTAGTAACCAAACTTTCTTTTCTCTTGCCATTTTTTCATATTGTCCGTTAATTGGCTTAAAAGGTGAATTTTCGTGTATTTTTTGGAATTTTGTAAATGCTATAACATTAATAATTTTGTATTTTATGAAAAAAATCCTTGGATAAATTGTTCGAATTTTTGAATACTATTAATAGCCGTACAGAGAATTTTTGAATTTTGAAAAAAGTGTTCTCAAAAATATTTTAAATGTGCCCACTTTTTGAATTTTCATCCATAATGGCTTTTGTATTTTATGAAAAAAATCCTTGGATAAATTGTTCGAATTTCTGAATACTATTAATAGCCGTACAGAGAAATTTTGAAAAAAGTGTTCTCAAAAATATTTTAAATGTGCCCACTTTTTAATTTTCATCCATAATGGCTGGCTAACGAACTTGACCTTTAGTTTAGGACACTAAAAGAGTGCACCAGAGGCCAATCTAATAGATTAATTTTTTCAAAAGTTATCGTGTTCACAGACAGACAGACATACATACACCAGACAGACAGATACATTCGTAAAAACCTGTTAAAAACCTCACATAGATTTCGAGCGAAATCCTCGTCTTTTCTCATGTTAAACGGTCCTATCCCTGGAGAACAAATCCTTCCCTTTTGCCTTCCGTTTTTTCTTGTTACTTTCGACTTAACATACTGTCCCTCTATAAGAAATTTAGAACAGCTGTCGTACCCTGTGTGTCCCTTTAAATAAAAGGCAAATGACTTTGCTGGCGCATCGCAAATAACAGCACCAATTGAAACTTTCACATTTATATCATTCAATCCATTTGCACAAAGCTCTATGGCTTCTTCTACAAATGGTTTAAGAAACTCATTCGCATCTGTAGGTTTTTTGTTTCCGTAGAACGCACTAACTGGATACACGTTTTTTGAGTTTATGTCTGAACATAAAATAAGCCAAAGGCCTTCACTTCCGGACTTAGAAATAGGTAGCCCATCAATACGGCACATTAATTTGGCGTGTTCTAATTCCTTTTCTTTCAGTTTATTTTCTCGGAGTATGCCTAAAACAGCTCTTCTGAGACCAAAATTATAGTACTCCCCACCATCTATGTTAGAGATTGTAGTGTGCCTGAGAGTACCCAATAATGTTCGAGCATCTAGCGACAAATCCGCATGACAGATTGTTCTTAAAATGAATAGTAGGGCAGTAAGTGCAACCAAACTTATGTGAAATAGGAGTGCCCATTTACGTAGCTTCTTCTTCAAAGGATTTTATTTTTTAATTTCTGACTATTTGTACGTTATATTTTTTTCATTTTCATGCTGCTCAGAAGGACTTTTTGTTGCACACTCATCGCCGTATGTGTCCTCTGAATTCCTTTCAGGGCTCATGTTCAACGTTTCGCGATCAAATGATTCTTCTCCTACAAGGAATATATTAGAATCATCTTCTTCACCTGGTAACGACTCGTTTCCAGACAATGAGTCTTCGCTGCTGACATCGGAGTGAAGAAAATGTTCATCTGGATACGAGTGTTCGCTGGTCGAATGACAGTTCGATTCGTCCATCTGTGTACACGGAGAGAACAAAACGGCTATGGTCACCTCGACTCATTGTGCTGATGCGCGTGACGGGAAAAGTGCTTCAAAATACTCGAGAATATGTATAAGTGTGTATAAGTGTGTAAACCGATTGACGTCGTTTTGTGTTGATGGCAGAGGATGAAGAAGGGATGGCGGGATTAATTACAGGATTAGAGAAATACTTAGATGGGAAAAAGCTGAATGTAAATGTAGAAAAGACCCTCTTCGCATTCTATCAATTTACTCTCCCCCGAATATTAACGACATTTCTAAAATACCTGATCTTTTCAACACTAATACCCCTACCGTAGTTGCTGGCGATCTTAACGCCAAACACAAGGCATGGGGCTGTCTCAAAAATAACACAAAAGGCAATGCTCTCTTGAAAACCGCGACTCGTCATAACCTTACAAATGAGGCTCCCTCAGAACCTACACACTTCCCCAACTCTCCCAATCATCAACCCGATATCCTCGACATTTTCATTACAAAGAACATAGTCTTTGACAGTGACCCCCGCTCTCTTTCAGAACTAAGTTCTGATCACAACCCAGTATTTCTGGAGTTGTCGGGTTCTCCTGATCTTTCACCGCCAACTGAATCAAAAATCGATTTTCTCCACCTTAAATACCTTCTCGAAACTTCCTCTCTCAATTGCTGCCAAATCCAATCAACTTCCGATCTGGATGCAGCTGTGAAAGCCCTGACAAAGGACTTTCAGTACTCTGTTCAGCTCGTCACTACAACAGTCAGCACTTCTGCTCGTAAACCGAATATTTTACCCGCCACTCGTCTTCTTATTCGCAAGAAGAACCAAGTGCGCAAACACTGGCAGTCCTACCGGAACCCTAAACAGCGCCAGCGTCTCAATTCCATTCAAAGAAAAATAAAAAGCACTCTTCAGAATGTTGACCCATCCTCATTCAACTCCTACATAGCCGAAGCGGAATTGTATCCCAGAATATGCTGGAAAGTCATCAAATCTCTCCGTAATAGGAAATCCCACCTTCCTCCTTTAGCCAAAGATGGTCAATCTTTCTCTCTTGATGATGAAAAAGCCAAAATTTTCGCAGATTCCCTTAGAGATCAATGTTCCCCCTTTCCTAGTCACGACAAAGTTGCTGACTTTCATGATCATGTCTCTAGGACTGCCCAAGATTTCACTGTCACTGACAACAACAATGTCCTAAAAACACTTCCCCGCAAGCACATCGTAGCTATCTGTAACACTGTTAACGCAATGATGCGATTACAATACTTTCCCTCAGCCTGGAAAGAAGCTATTGTAATTTTTCTACCGAAACAGGCAAACCTCTCAGCTCAGCTTCTAGCTTCCGACCTATAAGTCTTCTTTGTACTTTCAGTAAACTAGCCGAAAACATTATTCTCTCTCGATTTGATGAATTCGTTTCGCAAAACAACATTCTTCCGGACTTCCAGCACGGTTTTCGAAAACGTCACGGAACAGCTCATCAGCTTCTTCGTGTCTCCGAATACATTGCTGAAAATCTTAACAAAGGCAGGCACACAGCCATGCTTCTACTGGAAAGCAAGCCTTCGACAGAGTCTAGCATGACGGTCTTATCTTTAAATTCATCAAGTTAAATTTCCCCCACTATCTCATCGCTTTAATCAAATCCTTCCTCTCAAACAGTAGCTTCAGAGCACGCGTTGGAAAATCCTTATCTGATCCCCAACCTATCACCGCAGGTGTCCCTCAGGGATCCAAACTCTCTCCTTCCCTCTTCAACGTGTTCTTCTACGACATTCCTGTTGATGAGAAAATTCTCACGGCTCAATACGCTGATGACGTCGGCTTCCTTGATACTTCCAAGGTTATCAGCCACTGCTCCCCTCGTTTGAACAAATTCATTCCTATCGTCCTTGAGTGGTACCACACATGGAGATTTGAAATAAACAAATCCGAAGTCGCCTTTTTCTCGCGTCGCCGTCGCAATCCTCCTAATATCGTGGTTGACTCCCTTCCGATCAAATGGAGTTTCTCCGCTAAATATCTCGGTGTGATTTTTGACAAACGTCTCACCTGGTCCAAACAAATACTAGCCACCCAAAATAAGGCCAACGGGGCCTTCATCTCACTTGAACCCTTTTTCAATAACCCTATGGTTTCTCGAGCACCCAAAACTCGAGCCTTCAACGCAATAATTAGGAGCGTCTGCACCTACGCGATTCCTGTTTGGGGCTCTGCCACCCCGAGCCTTCTCTCAAAACTTGAAGGCACGTACATGCGCCTTCTACGTTCCGCTCTAAATATTCCCTGGTTCATCCGTAACAAACAAATTCTTGCTGAATTTAACCTCCCTTCTATCTCCAATGTCGCAAAGACACATGCTGCAAATCTTCGACTCTCAGTGGAAAATCACCCAAATCCCTGCATCAACTCGCTCGCAAATTATGCGAGTAAAACCTCTGACCGCTTTAGAAGGCCCTGCCTTCTCATCTCTCCAAATCCAATTTAACTGATTTAGCTACCTAGCTCTCTTACTATCCATGTTTCGCTTAATGCGCGAGTGTCCTTGCAGTATAACTGTCTTGGACCACCAAATTCGAAGTCCTTATTTTCTCTGTTTTCATTCTGGTTCATAACCTACTAGGTTGGTAACCATTCGAGGAGGGGTTTTAGTCGGTAGGCGCTTCTTGCGAATCCGACACTACCCTTTCTTCAAGGGTGTCTTTAGAAGATCTCCCCTCCTCAACCCATCAAAAAAAAAAAAAAAAAAAAACGTCGTCTTGTGTCTGCTCATCTATTTATGGTAAGTGATCCACTTATTATCATAGTTTCAATAAAAAATAATATATCAATAATATTTAAGCGATGTAAGTGGTCATTAATGAATTTTATGAATAAAAAATTAATTGTTCTATTCCAAATAGTGTGAAACATATATAAATAATCATATTTACTCACTTCCAAGAGGAAAAAAGCAAAAAAAAACACAATATTTCACACCATGACACCATCACACAAAATTTCATTTCCTCCGAACTGTATAACCCTTTTAGAAAAAAAAATGTTTAATTCTCATTCAGCATCATCATATCTCGAAAGCATGTTTTTATTTTCGTAAAAAATAATAATTCTACTTTTAGTTTTAAATCATTATTTCTTGTTTTCAAATCAACTTTTATACTCAATTAAATTTCAAAAAATAAATAAACGCGGCGATTCACAGCTCAGAGCCAAACATTCACATCGCTGCGACATAACAGTGCTGATGCGCGTGAAAATAATTCGAAACACTGTGACCGTGGGCTGACAACGTAAATGGGAGCGTGATACGGATAAGGCCAATTTTCACATGAGATGTTCGTCTGATGACGAGGAACGTAAAAATAGGTGCCTGGCAGGTGTTAGTGGATGCGATCACCTGTGGCGACCTATCAAAGGTGCGAATTTTTGGCAGTTAACTTACGTGACTCGGATAAGGTTGAAAATTGGTGTACACGTAGGGGCTGAAATTAGAAATAGCACCTGCGCATTGCCAGGCACTTACCTGGATGCAAAAGTGTTGCCAGGCGGCTTCGAAGTCGCCAGAAACTCAGGTGAAATTTCTTGAAATTGATTTTACAGGAAAAAGTTTGAAACGAAAGTTGGTCCACTCCCGGAGATGCATATTTTCATTGGTATATAATTTTTTGATAAAATTGATATATTTGGAGAAAACATCAATTAAATAAATACTATAACAATAAAAAGCCCTTTTTATTGTCACGTTCTCAGCTTCTGATTATCGTAGAAAGTTTTAATAAAGATGAATATGATTATAAAAATTAAACAACAAAATCGCTTTACTTTAAAATACCCATTATTTATTATTGTCAAAGTTTATGTTTTGTCGTCGAGATACGTTCGATCTTTATTACCGTGACGAATGTCAAGTTTCCCAGACCCAGCATGGGTCATTGGCGTAGGCATTACAAATTCTTCGTGGTGCATTTTTAAGGCAGTTCTATACTCGGAGACACTATTATGCTATTTTAAAATACAAATTGTTGAGCTTCATAACAATCAGAGCAATAAATTACAACAATTAAAGACAATAATAATATAATTAATAAATTAATAATAAATATAAGCGTATGTATATATATACAGTACGCGTCCCGCATTCAATGTGTGATTGACTACATCACATCTGACAGAAATTTTACCGCCAAGTTTAGAAAGTTCGCGCGCGAACTCCAGACCCGTTATCACACACTTAACAAGTCAAAGCTGCTGACCATCAGGCAGCATATTGTTGAGAGAATACGGATACTATCTGACGCTAAGAGAAGTCTAGAGCGGAGGGAGAGATGGTTTAGAGAAAATGAACAGTTTCTCTCTGACCCATCTCGACTCTCCGAAGACCCTCCAGTTACTGTCGAACACCCACACAAACCAGAAGAGGTCGAAGTATTTTGGAGAGAAGTCTACGAAGTTCAGCATAGACTGGACGAAGACTCAG
>NC_046659.1:29120477-29124222 GCF_010883055.1 Belonocnema kinseyi | reverse complement strand
TATATTTATTTATAAATTTAAATCTACAGGTTTCGATGATTTCAGATATAAAACTTTTTTTTTACATGCTTAAAATTGGAATTAATACAACGTTTCTCATAAATGGAATGAGATACGCCAAAAAAGGCAACATTTTTGAATTCAAATAGAAAATTGTATATAAGTGTATAAATTATAATTATAAAGAAGTAAAATGAGAAAACTCATCAATTAAATAAAAGTGTTAATTATTTGACGTACGTGAAGAATACAAAAGGAACATTATATTACCGTCGCACCACTCTTAAAAGGATCATTAATAGGACTAGAAAAGGACCCAAACCTCTGAGACTATCTCAGAGACTAAATCATTCAAATCGACTCTGCTTATAGAATCAAATGGGCCAGGCTATTTCGCTTAAGAATACTCAAGAGATTTCTATCGGTAGGGTTCTGTTGAATTTTGTTGTTGTTGAACTTAATTTTCTTTTAACTGAAAATGTAAGCATTCAAATCGAAACAGAAATATTTTCTAGGACCGGCCTGTTTTTTCGCAGGTAATAACCGGTAATCCGTCAATGCAACAAAAGACTAGAGGTTGAAGTCTTGAGGGCGGGTGTCATCTATTCCTTTCTTCCGTTTATTCTCAGACGGTATCCACTCTGAAATCTGACTATGCTACTTTTACCTGTGTTCACTCTAACCCCCCCCCCCCCCCCCCCCCCCCCCCCATCCCTGAGATGGAGAAAACTGAAAGAACTACGAAATTGTATTATTATTCTAAACGTGGCGTTGCACAATCGAAACTGATTTGTCCCAAAGTCTTCAATCAGGGATGATGTACTCGAGAATCACTCACTTTTTGTTGATAGAAAATATATACACGGAGAAACCTTTTGCTGCAATATTTGATAAAAATCAGACTAGATTTTACTATATTTAGTTTGCAATGGAGGGACATAGCGGAACTTTTGTAATGTTTACTACTCCGGGTAGTAACTAGGCACTAACACGAAAAAAGAAACGATTGAACTGAAGCGCTTTGAAATATGTATCTTGAAATTCTAGATTTGAAAAGTTGCATTTCAACTGGTTTGGTGGGACTCTTTGAATTAGTCAGCTATTTGAACTTAATTAAATCTGCCAAGCCACATTCGGAGAAGTGCAAGTTCCCTTTTACAGAAACGAATCTGCGTCATACAATTGATGTTTGATGAAGTCAGATGAATTGTATAATGCAGATTCCGCACTTCATTATTTAATTGTAGTAAATGGGAAGTGGCTGCAAGTAAACTTGAATAGGAAAATGCAGATAAGTTAGGGACTGTCCACCATCACGAACTTATGAAACCAGGTAGCATTTTTAAGTTGCATTTTAAATTGAGATTAAAACAAATTTTAGCACTGTTTTACTAGTTTAGCACAATAAGTGAATACAAAAAATTAATATTTTTCGGAATCTAAGTGTTCAATGTAGAATTTTAATCGTATTCAGTGAAAAAACACATTTCCTGTTATAACTGTTTTTGTCAAGAAAATACTTATTTTACTATTTCATATAAGTTTCAACACATCATAAGCTAAAATGAACCGAATGGAGCCTCTACAAAGTACCCGTAAAGACCCCATTCGGTTCCTTTTTAAAAAACTAAAAAAAAAAAACAGCAAAATCAACTTTTAAATTGTTGAAGTGCGGATTCTACGTTAAAATTTGCGTTAGAAACTCACGGAGTAATCGCAATACTTTTTCTTGCAGCGTTAAAAACTTTAAAAAATAAAGTACCTGTCATCAAATATATTAGGTCCAAGATACGGCATGAAATTAATTGCACCACATACCGCTAGTTAGCGCGGCAGGCAAATTTGTGGTAGGGACCTGTAGAAAGGAACGCGCCAATCGGGCAGATAACTGCGGATTGGTCGAGCGAAAAGAAAGAGACACTTCCGTTCCAAATGAAGATAGTATACCAAAATTTACTACAGCTTCGCGCCTCGGTATGCGAATAGTGCTGGTTGACATCTTGAAGTGGTTACGCAGTGCGATTCGGTATAATATTATAATTTACTAGTGCATTCTTGTATCAGTATAAACAATCACGTTTGATGAGTTTATATAAGGATCGTGTCTTATGTTTAAAACATTTAAAATACTTATTTATTCGTAAAATCTTCCAAGTTATATTAAGAATATTTTTTGAACCGATATCCACTATTAATATAAATATCATTGTTAGTTTTTTTATTATTCTGTAGAAGTTATCGTTCATTGGTGTTTCTAATTAATTGAAAAATGCATTTCTTTACCACAGATACTTTTTATTAGGAATTTTATCATAATATTGTTGAAAATTGTTTTTATTTTACCATCAGGTGATCTTTCACAGGTGTCGGTCATTTATATACAAGAATTTATAAGCATTAAACCGTAAGTAATCCTCTCATTGAATAGATTTTTAATATCAGTTTTCAATGAAGTAATCGACATAATCAATAATTTCTTACGATACCTTTGTATTTTATAATTATTTACAAGATAATATAGTCGAAAAAACTTTATTCTGTGCCATATTAACTATATTGGCTAAGTGTTTTTCTAAACCAATCTAATCATTACACAGCCACACAAAAAAAAGTGCGGATCTGGTAACAAGACACACGTATTCCTATGGATTTTGGGGCGCTGAATTCCAATTCGGTATCAAAAATCACCCATCACGTCATGGTTGAGCCATAACCTCAAAAAATGACGTAAAATCATGCACTGAGGCAAATAAATTTCAAAATAATGCCAGTGATGCAAATTTTCACTTCTAAAACATGTCGACAACTGTGAAGGATCAACCCTTGCCTAATATCAACTTATTTAACATAACTTTACCCAACAGAACCTGACCTCACTTAACCTGAATTAACAGAAATTTATTGAATTACACGTAAAGCTCTGGAAGCATATTTTCCCAGTAGCAAATGTGTGCTACATCGAATGGGTCCACTCGAGCCTAACCTAAAAATAAATCTAACGTAGCCTAACCTAACCTAACCTCACAAAACACAATTAAACTGATTGTGTTGTCCCGTTGTATTTGCGATGCCGTTTGAATCAACTTGGGCTTAACCTGCAAAGAGGTCATACCTATCCTAACCAGGGACTCGGTCCGAAACTAAAATTAGTTATAAATGGGGTCTCATACCTACTCATGTTACTTATAGGACCTGATCTACCTACTTAGGTACGGAGAGAAACCTCATTCGGACCGTATAGTTTCGTACCTTTTAACTACAAAATGAATGAGTGCTAAAGTATTTACCTCCCACGAAGTTTTGCTCCGACTAGTATAGTAAAGGTGGCGAATGCTATACTGTTGTAGAATACAAACCGTCTCTGACTAAGTCGATTCAGGTATGCCGGATAGATATTACCTTGCTCTTTAGATATGATAATACCCTCCGGACCTAAGTAAATAAGAGTGAAACACTACTTCTTCTTATAAGTTTGCACTGCCAGAAGAGGGGAAATTTTAAATCAGAATGTTTAAAATGGAAAAGGTTTCGGTATCCAGTGGCGCCATCTTTAAAAATAATTTACTACTGAGCAATAAATTGCAAAAAATTGTTTAATTGATTAGCTTTTATTAAATTTAAAGTAATTATTCGATATTTAAAGTTTTTTATTATATTTTACTAGTTAAATCCATGTTTTTCATAATTATTATTTTCGTAGTTGATAACCTACATAATTTGATTAAATTTTATACGAATTTAATTT
>NC_046659.1:29113321-29120377 GCF_010883055.1 Belonocnema kinseyi | reverse complement strand
AATATATATAAAAATTTAAAATATCTTTTTTCAAATTTTATCCGAAAGCTTAACAAAGGACCCTTGAGTGTCGGCTACTCTATTAATATAGCCTCTGCTTGTTATTTATGATCGAATTTTTATTTCAATTTCAGCCTATCTACTTGTTATTTATGATCGTATTTCTATTTAAATTTCGGAAAGAACACTTTAAAGCCTTTAAACATTTAAAAGAGCTACCTGGATCTTTAAATATATCTACCTGAGTGCCTGCGGAGAATTTCTCCGAGTTTCTCTGACCCTAGAGAATCTGTAGAATATACTCAAAAATTTCTATCGGTAGGGAAGGGAAGCATTTTTAACTAAAATAATAAATTTTTAACTGAAATAGATGAATTTTAAACCGATAAGATGAGTTTTCAACAAAAGAAGATAATTTGTTAAATAGTTACATTTTTAGTTCTAAAAAAATTAATATCAACAACAAAAAAACCTATTTGAAAAAAAATAGTTGCATTTTCAAACAATGCGATGAATTTTCATCTCAAATTGTGACTCTTCAAACTGTAATAGTTTGATTTCAAGCCAAAAAGATGAATTTTGTACCAGAATAGTGAATCTGTAATTAGAATATTCAAATTTTCAATAAAAAGATACATTTTTAACCAAGAAAGTTCATTTCTATCAAATAAGAACTAATAAAAAACTTTCAACAAAAAAGTGTGACATAAGACCAAATAATTGAATTTATACTTTAAAATCATTTTTTCAACGAAAGACGCAGTAGGGGATATTCGGAACTGAAAAATACGGCTTTCTAATCTTGATTTTTCAAATAAGAATTATTCTTCCATCAAAGAGAAAAATTTTCTAACAAACTGTCGAACTATCAAGCAAAGAAATAAATTTTGAACTAAAAGTAATCAGTTTTTAACCAAAAATAGAATAGTAAAATTTCAATAATAAAAAACTAATTAGAAAAAAAGTTTTCAGCAACATAGTTAAATACAGTAATATACATCAACTTCTTCTTTATTCATAGTGTGTCCCCTCAGGGCTTACATGACTTCCATTCCTTACAATCTTTCCGTTTATATCTATATCTATATTTTTTTACAATGTTATCCTTTCTATATATACAATTATTTACAACTATTTACGTAAAGTCTTATATCTAGTTTCTTATTTCTATTTCTTGTGATAGCGCAATGTAGGACTTATTAGTAAACGAGTGAGTGATCGAACAAAAGCGAGAGTGCAAGCGAGAGAGAGAGAGAGAGAGCATTAGAACGCAAACGCATCTTAGTCTACTTGACCCATTATGTCCCAGTGATGCCGAACGGCAACAGCGTCGGCAGGTCTGTTCATGAATTTCTTGGGAACTCTATGCACGCGAGTTCAAGTTTGTGCACGTCCTTTCATGTTCCTGAGGTACTTAGCAACGTTGGGGAGGAGGAAGCCGGCCTCTCATTCTTTTTCCAGCAGTTGTAGATTCCACCAATTATGGACTCCTTTTTTGACATTGACGTTCTACAAGCTTTGCTGACGTAAGTATTATATTTTTCAGTATTCTTTTTTTATTATCGGTATTTCACTAGTTAGCTGACATGTTTGAGCAATGAAAATCATGTTTAGTAATGTTTTTATCCATAATTCATGTCTGTATGCGATCAATATTGGCACATGTGCCATACGGCATCCCTGGGACTTATGTGGTACTGGTTTTGTCAGGCCCGGTCTCACAGTCCAGGAAGCTGTAGAACTCCTCCAGGAGAACGATGCTGCTGAACAACAACCTGAGATGGTTTTCATGGAACCTCCTGCTCCTGCAGTTCTAACTGATGAGGAATCCGAGGACGAAGATGAAGATGGGGAGATCCGCCACCTTTCGGGAAGACAGCTTCTAGCCCAAGCGGAAGTAGTTTTCAGTAATGATGTTCGCACCCAGCTTGATCTACAGGACGTTATCGATTCCACGCATCCCTCGGAACCTCTCGATCGGAATGTATCTAGTCAAGGTAACAATGTTCCTACTACTTCCAATCCCTCCACTAATTCTGTGGACGATTGGATACAAAAAAGACTGAAGGAGGGGAAACCGACCCCTTTAATCATTGAAGGTGATTTTGAACCGCGAAGAAACCGCTTTTTCCCTACCACTGCGCCAGCTGATTTGGATTTGGGTGACACTCCAACTGAAACCTTTGAACGATTTTTCACCGATGACATCTTTGAATACATTGCCTCTGAAACAAAGAAGTACGCCCTATTCAAAAACGATGAAGACCCAAAAATTACGAAGGAGGAAATCAAATGCTTCATTGGTATTATGATTTACTCAGGGTACGCACATGTACCGCCGATGTGCCTATACTGGGATTCCAAGCAAGATTTACACAATGATTTCGTGTTCAACGCCATGAGGCGAAATAGAATGTACACGATTTAAAGTACATTCATTTCGCTGACAATGGGGAGCTCGATCCGCATGACAAAATTTGGAAACTGCGGCAACTGATGGACAAAATGAAAGAAAGATGTATCGCAAATTCCGCGGTCACAACAGAGCTTCTGAATTATGACGAAAGTATGGTGAAATTCTTTGGAAGACACAACATGAAGCAGTTCATACCAGGTAAACCCATTCGTTTCGGGTACAAAATGTGGTGTCTGAATTCTAGTGAGGGTTACTTGCTCAACTTCAACTTGTACCAAGGTGCTGATCCAAAAATTGCATATCAATCCAACCTACTTTTTGGATAGTGCGCAGCCCCATTTGTCGAAATGATGAATGAGCTTCCCCATTCTATTTAGACTCTGCCCCTTGATTTCTTTTTTGACAACCTTTTCAGTAGAACCAACTTGTTCAAATACTTGAAATTTCGAGGATAGTCCTGCTAAAGGAACGTTTCGAGAAAATCGCCTTCCGAAAACTCAGGATCAGAAATGTCAAAACTCAAATTGTGAGGCGTGGATGAGTGGCGAAAAGGACCAGAAATCCAAAACCAAACAGAACTTTGCTGGTCTTACCTGACAAGAAAGCATTTGCCAAACAGCCGAGAGGAACGTATGAGTCAGTTCTGGAGAGAAAGGACGGAATACTGTTCATTCGCTGGAAGGACAACGGGGTGGTAACAATGGGCTCGACTGATTTTGGTGTGCAACCGCTTTCGTACGTCAAGAGATATTCGAGAGAGAAGAAAAAAAATGTAAATTGCACTCGCCCGCCTGCTGTTGCCAATTACAACAAAGGAATGGGAGGAACTGACCAAATGGATGCGAATATTGGAGCCTACAGAATTCGTATGGGAAATAAGAAGTTTTACTGGTCAATCTTTACATGGATGGTAGACGAAGAAATTCAAAATGCCTGGATAGTACATCGTAGGAACAACCAAATCAGCCAGCTGAATTTTCGCCGCCACATTGCAACTGAGTACCTCACATCAAGAAAACAAGCGAAAGAGATGTGCATTGGAAGTGTACACATCGCAGACACGAATGATGTGCCATAAATGCAAAGTCGGGCTTTGTGTCGGCTGTTGCATGACCTATCATACAGAGTAAAATAATTCCTACCCTACAAATTCATAATTTACTAGCACGCAGTTATGTTTTGAATAAAGTTTTATTGAAGTTTTAAGAGTCTAGTAACTTATTCAGCCTATCGAAATCCAGTAACGCTTAGCGCCCAGTGATGCCGTACGGCATTACGAAACCTCAATTACTGAGCCCCCTAGTGATCCAGAATTTTTAAATCTATTTTTCCCTAGCTACTAACAGTCAAGGTAATCAACTCTGTATGTTTCAAGCTTAAAATCAAACAAAAATAATTACGGGACATAATGGGTTAACTTTGACCTTACCATTACTTACAATCCTTCATCCATTCTTATTCTAATCCATCTTCCCCTAGAATCTTAACCACATTTTCTTGCCAACTTCCTTTATCTTCCATTCCCCTCCTACATCCTTCCCATACATGCTCCCATGTTTCCTCCTCCCATTCACATATTCTACACTTTCTGTTCTCTTCTTTTTCCCAGTACATACCCTCCCTTACCTTGTTTCCGAATCTAAATCTTGCTATTCTGGTCCACCTTCTCTCTCCCCAATATTTTTCTAAATACTTTGGCACCCCTTCCTTTTTTATCATCTTATACCATTTATTGTATTTTGATTCCTCAATCGCGCCCTATCTTTCTATTAATTGTCTTTCCCTCTCCCTTTTTTCCAATTCTTCATATTTTACTCTAGACCTGTCTCCTATTTCTCTATTATTAAAGAACTCCCTCCTTTCTTCTTCCCATCTCGTTAATTAGATAGCTCTCCCTCTCCTCTCTTCTACCTCCATCAAACACTTTCTCACCAACTCCCCTCCCTTTCCCTCCCTCAGCTTCGTCTTAAATTTCCATGCCCTCTTTCCCGCTCTAATACTTAACTTATCCCTTTGCGCTTCTTCTCTCACCATATATCCTGGCGTCCTCCAGTCTGCCCCTGGTGTCCACCTTATATACCTTTCTTGTAAACTCTCAATATCTTTCCTTTCTTTCCATCCCCATATCTCTGCTCCATAACCTGATACCGTTCATACCAGCGTATCAAATAACCATATTCTCCTTCTCCAATTTTTTTGACCTTTTTCCTATTCCCCATGTCTGTTTCATTATCCCTGCTGCTTTTTTATCCTTTCTCTTATATGAGCTGTATGATCTCCATTCGTTTGCAAGATATATCCCAAATATCTATACTCTTAAACTTCTTCTAACTTTATTCCTATCCATCTCCCTGTCCATTCTTTCTTCCTTCCCCCTCCTTTTCTAAACCTAATTATCTTTGTCTTTTCTACATTTACATTCAGCTTTTTCCCATCTAAGTATTTCTCTAATCCTGTAATTAATACCGCCATCCCTTCTTCATCCTCTGCCATCAACATTATGTCGTCTGCGTATGCCAGTGTATATATCTTTTCCTTCCCTATCCTTAATAATCCCTCTCTTATCCCCTTTTTTATCATAACTTTTTCTATTTTTCCTCAGTCTAATGAGTCAAACGCCGCCTTTAAGTCCACGAATATTGCTATCATTGCCCCTTTTCCCTTTTAATTCTCTTATTTACTAGATAGTTCAGAACATATATGTTATCCATTACCCCCATTTCTTTTATAAACCCTGTCTGATTCGGTGACTCGATCTTTTTTGTTCAACTTCTATCTTCAATCTCTTCGACAGAATAGTTACATATACTTTATACAGTGTTGGCATCAACGTCACCCCCCTATAATCTTTAACCTCCTCTCCCTTGCCTTTCTTTGCTATTGGTATAACTACTTCTTCCTTCTATAACTCTGGCCACCCCTCTCCTCTGTTCTCCATACTCTATTACACATTATCCATGCCCATTCTTCTAGGTCCTTCTGTTCCTCAACTCTTTCTCTACCATATTTTCCTCCCTCATAACTTTTCTCTCTACCCCTCCTAGCAAATCCAAAAAATATTTCTTCCATTCTATCATTTCAATATCTTGGTTTACTCTTTTTCTTCTTTTTCTTTCTCTGTTTACTACCCCCAATACCTCTTCTTCTGTCCTATCCTTCTCCGCCTCTTCCTCAAACCTTTTATTCTCTTCCTCTTTCATTCAATAACATAACTCAGTATACTCTTTCTTTTTTCCTATATTCTTCCCCATTACTTCTTTCTTTTCTCCACTTTCTTAATTCCTTTCTGACCTCCTTTTTTTCATTTTGCAGTCCTCAACTCATCCACTTCTATTCCCCCCTTTACTAAGTTCATTTTTGTTGGTGCACTTTAATCCTAACTATCGGAAAGTTTTTTCTTCTATTTTTTGTGACCATTTTCAAAATTATCAAAAGTATATAACTTCTAATTTTCATCGAAATTGAAAATGTTATTTGGATGAATTGTAAGTCTTTTACCCGTCTTTAAGAAAATTTGAAAACATTTTCAAATTTTTGAAAATCTCGAAGTTTTGTATTTTGGTTGGAAATCTCTGCTTAACGATCTTAACCTTCATCTTGGGAACTTTAAGAAGTATATTAAAGGCTAACTCGATTGGAAAATCCTTTCAAAAGATAGCGTAGCTACAACATTCAGGAAACCATACATACACACACCGACAAAATTTCATGATTTTTGCACTCTGTGAGCGCCGAAATGTAAAAATCTTAAAAACCAGGGATAGAAAATTTGAGCGATTACAATACACCCTCATGAATGAGAATGTAAAAGTGTATAAACTGTAGTTGTAATTTTAGATAAAGATGGAGGCAACTCACCTGCATTGTCAACAAAAGTTTAAACTATCCATGGCTCGCCATTTTCATCCGCCCATGTTGCATCTGGTTTCTCACCTGTTATTAAAACTTTATCTAACTCTTTTCCCGAATCCAAATCAGGAAACAAGGTGAAAACTATTTTAACGGAGTCGTTAAAAACCGCCCAATGTGTGCGAATGACATCAAAGAAATCTTGATTTTGCAACCTTATGACTGCATACTGTTGTTTTCTGTGGTTTTCTAAGGAAACCTGCTTGGAGATATTTGATGTATTTCGTGCTCTGTCTGTATTCGTAAAAAATTGGGACAATGATGTGCCTTACATTTTGTGTAACTCCACAATGTTAGTCAACCGTTAAAGATTAAGCGTATGGTATTTGCAGGCAAATAATGTAATTAAAGACAAAAGCAGCACTTTAATACTTTTCTTTGTATGATTCGAATAAAAATATTACAATATTAGTGTACTTACCACCTTCTGGAATACATTTATCTCCGAAATTGGAAACGGTAGAAGGTGCTGGCAAGAAGCTTTTCTTTACTTTAAACGCGGGTGCTCGCTTCACCTTCATTTCAGAGTCATCCTCAGAGAACTTTTTTGCACAGCGCAAGTGTCTGGATATTTTTAAATTATCCATATTTATTGCGTCGTCAGAATCAACGTCTGACAGTTTTATGTAGTACTATAGTTTTTGTCTGGATTCTCTAAAGGTTTCTGCAAATCGAATTTTCATTTTGAATGCAGTGCTGACCATTTTTTTACAATAGTGGAACTCTTTCGA
>NC_046659.1:29110904-29113221 GCF_010883055.1 Belonocnema kinseyi | reverse complement strand
TATTCAACGAGTGTGCAAGCAAATCCATGTCAAATAATTTGAAGAGTATCATCTATTGTAAGTAATTTTGATGAAAATTCTAGTATCTCTTCTCTTTTTTTTTTACTTTCATTACCTTGGTAATTTCTACGTTATTGAGTTTTAATTTTGATTTATTCATAAGTATACGCAGTTTTGACGAATTAAAAAAGGTTTGTTTTGAAGTTTTAGGATTTTTTAAAAACAAATTTTTAAACTAAATTCATAAGAATATCAGTTTTGAATTTCTTAAATTTTTCTTATAAACACCGAATAGTGTCCTCACAAAGCCCTGTAAATGTAAAAAAGGGATTATCTCTTCCAGAACGGCTCGAATCTATAAGCTTTAGCTATAAGCTTTTCTAACCATTTACCTGATTTTAGTCGCCGAGAACACTTAAACTCGAAACCATTATTTCTATTCGAAACTTCACTTTAAAATTGACGAATTTAAATAATGAATGTTTAGTTTTCGTTACTTAAGTATTGCTAAATAAAATATTAAATGTAAATGTAATTTTTTATGCTCACAATTTAAATTCGATAACAACCTTTTTGTTTATAAATAATTCAAAATTCAGTTTACAAATTCAGTCTTCAATTCATTCATTTATGTCTTATTCATATAATTATTATAATTACATAAAAAATGATATCGCAATAACGTAATGCTATTTTTTACGATTAAAACAAAAACGACGCTTTCTATCGAATAGAAAAATTTCTGCTTTTCAATTTTTTCCCTAATTTATTAAGTTATTATCGAAATGCAATATTTTTAAAGTATTGAAAATTAACTCTAATGTTTATTCAAACTATTATTCTTTAGTATATGAATCATCAAAATTGCCATTTATTTGTCAAGGCTTCACAGTTCACAGTCTTTCCACTAAATAATATTCAACCATAGAAAAAGAATTTTCAACACAAAAGTTATAAAATTTCAACCAAAGAAATACATTTTCTACTAAAATTATGAATCTTCGACCAGAAAAATGGATTTTCAAAGCAAATTTGAAATTTTTTAAAGAAAATACATTCATTGTAAACTGCAAACAAAATTTCGTAATCCATCAGAAAAATAGTTTTTTCGATTTTTAGAAAATTTTCAAAATTTGGAAAAGCATGAACATTTTTTATTGCCATCGACATTCAAAATGACAGCAGGATAATTTTCAACCCTTTTTGTTATGTACCAGAAACTTTGACAAAAGTTTCTAAAACTATTGAAAAAATTTTGAAACTGCTCTTACTTTTTAAATTTTGGTCCGATCGGAAAATTATATTAGGATAGTATTGAATTAAATTTCGTATATACTCAACATTTCTTATAAAATTTGTTATCCATGAGAAAAATAGTCTTTTCCTTTTTTTGAAAAATATGAGTTTAATTTGGATACAGCTTTTCGGTTGTGAATATCTGGTAAATGATAAGTGTATAGTTCAATTTTCATGAAAAGAAATTAATTTTCAACTGAAAAAAATCAATTTTCAACTCAAATGATTAATTTTCTACTAATAAAGACGAATTTTCAACAGCGCACATGAATTTTAAGACACATAGTAGTTCAATCTTTAATTAAAACAGGTACGCTTTCAACAACAAAAATGAATTATATTTATATTTTCAGTAAACAAACTTAATTTGTAGGCAAATAGTTCCACTTTTAGCCAAAAAAATTAATTTTTAACTATATCATTATGAATCTTCAACAGAATAATTAATTTTTAACAAAGCAGTTACACATTTAATCAGTTATGTACATTTAATAAATTTGTAAGAAAAAAGGCGAATGTTTAACAAAAGACTTTCATTTTCAGACAAGAAAGATTTGCCAGTCAAGAGAAATAGGAAAAAGAGTACATTTTTGTTTTATTTTCAAGCCAAAAATGTGATTTTTCTACAAAACAGTTGAATTTTCATATCCAAAAATAAGATTTTTACACAATAGATTCTTTAAAACTAAATATGTAGTTAAATTTTCAACAAAAAGACACATTTGTTACAAAGCAGTTTCATTTTCAAACAAAAAGTGACTTTTTAACGAAATTGACCAATTTTCATCAAAATAACAAAATCCGCAACTTGATAATAACATTTGTAAGTGCAAAAGATTAATTTTACGCTTAACATATAATAGTAGATAGTAGGCCTTTCAATTAAAAATAATTCACTTTGCACCTAACATATAGTTGAATATTCTTAGTGGGTTTTCTGAAATCCGTGCGCGTTGAAACGAATAAACGAGACAAGAGCACAATAAGGGAATGTCTGTGATGTCTACAATAAATAAATACG
>NC_046659.1:29109289-29110804 GCF_010883055.1 Belonocnema kinseyi | reverse complement strand
GATGTCTACAATAAATAAATACGGGTTTAAATAGTTTATGGATTGAAGAATAAAACTTTAAATAAGCATCAAATTTATTTTCAATAATTTCGAAATATTTGATTAATTAAATGGATATTTTACTATATGAAAGCGACCTGCGCATTTCGTCGGATCCAATTTCCGATTTTCCATTTACGTCGAAGCTATCAATGAGGCCGCTACGAATAAGACCGCTTCCCCTTATTTTTCCTCAGCTCGTCGAGCCGCTTCCTTCACTCTCACGCTGACTTCGAAATTCGAGTTCGCCGCTACGAATAATGCTTCTGTAGAAATCGCGATTTCAAATACATGTTCGAAATATTTAATATATTTGGATATTATCAAAAAATCTATCATAAAAATCAAATATAAATATATCAAATATTTTTTTTTACATTTTCGTTAAGACATATGCGACATGTTTCATACATCTGGCTGGCTGACTGAAATTTCGAAGCCAGCGTGAGAGTAGGGTAAGCGTCTCGGAAAATTTGAGGAATTTCAGGGAATATTAGGGAAGCGATTTTAATCATTTGTTTTTGAAAAATCCAAAAAATTTTCGAAAATCTTGTTCCAAAAATATTTCCTTGAAATTGCTTCTTATTATAATTATTTTTTGTAAATACATTTCAACACAATAAAAAAATATCATTACACCTGCGAGAACGGATGCTATCATTTTTATCATTATCACTAACAGTAGATCAGATTCATTAGATGATTTGACGTGGAAATAAATAAGAGAGAAAATAAAGGATTTATTGATGTATCACAAGTATTAGTAGACATAGAAAACTAGTAACTATAGATTTCTAGATCTAGAAATCTCGAGAATCAGTATGAGTTGATTACTGCAAATAATTTTACCCTCTTGTTCTTTTACGTTTGCGCTTCTTTATGAATGACAAAGACGTCCGTCAGGTGTACACGGCAAGTTTAGTCCTTGGTGAATGAAAGTGAGTGCAACAACAATATTAAACTATGTAATAGTGTCCTTGTTGCACTCATTGACATGATTGCTTCACAAAATCCTTATTTTATACATTCGAAACTATACTTATTCATTACATAAATTTGAAAAAAATGTAATTTTCCCATTTATTTAATCTATTCAATTTATTTAACCACTCTGTGAATCATTTAACTAAAACACTGATTTTCAGAAAATTGAAATTATTTAAATATTTATATTGGTTTGCTTTTCTTACAGTTGATTTTCTCATAAAAAATCATAAACAATATTTTTCTCAACACAAATAGTGTTAGTAATGAATTTTACAAAATTAGATAGCAAACGGAAAAAATATTTCTTAATCAGAAAATTGTGTCCAAGTAAAGTTTTCTGAATTGGAAAAAAGTAAAAAATCATAATACGATTGTAAAAAAACTCATAAAATTAAATTCGTATAAAATTTAATCAAATTATGTAGGTTATCAACTACGAAAATAATAATTATGAAAAACATGGATTTAACTAGTAAAATATAATAAAAA
>NC_046659.1:29108026-29109189 GCF_010883055.1 Belonocnema kinseyi | reverse complement strand
AAAAAAAGAGAAGAGATACTAGAATTTTCATCAAAATTACTTACAATAGATGATACTCTTCAAATTATTTGACATGGATTTGCTTGCACACTCGTTGAATAACATTTTTCACAGTTATCATTTTTTGCAATTTATAAATTTAATAATAATATAAATTAAACGTATAATTTAAATAAATTTGGGCATAGTAGGGGAAGGTAGGGCGAGACGGTGCGCAAAATCTTTGACGTTAAATAAGTTTTAACCTGTAAGAATTTGCAGAAACATATATTAATTAAAATTTTCTCCAATTTATCATGTACAAATTGCACATACATTTTTGTAAATGCAGCGAACTAATTTTTCAGAAAATAAGTATTAAGTACTGTATGTTAGTTGGGACGCTATGGAACACGTGGTGGGTAAAACAGAACGCATGGTGGGGCGGTATAGAACAATTGGAATATCAATTTTAATTTGTAAATAATTTTTGAAAACTAAAAAAAAGTAAGCAACGAATCAAAATTTATGCCATGGAACACCAACTGAAAAAGATATAATGTTAAAATACGTATTTTAGACAGAACATAACCGACTACCAGTCTCCCTTTTACAATTTCGCATTTTCGTAACTTAAATAATGTACTTTATTACTTTTTATTTCTTACAAATATCTCGCAACTATTCCGACCGACCCCAACGTCAATTTTATTCGAAATCCGTAATTTTCTTTTTTAAATAATTGTTAATTAAATCTAATGCCAAGAACAGAAAATTTAAACATCATTTTTTTGCAATTCTTGCAAGGGAAAATGGGATAAGAACATTATTAGTACTTTATTTCCTCTCGAGAATGACACCATTCTTGATTCTGAAGTACTAAAAATTTGCACTTACTTTCTGATACAATTTACATAAAATATCAATTCCTTTTGCACTTACCTCAACTCATTAGACTTATTTTAATTTAATAAATTAATAACAAACTTAAAGTGTCAATATTTTTCTAGATATAGTAGCGTTCTTTTTTACTCGCCTGTTCTGCCGCGCCCCACCTACCCCTATTTTGAAATACAGCTGACTAAAAATATCAAATGTTGAGCAATCAAATCAAGTCTAATTAAAATGAGTTGTCGACTAGGTGTCTAAGATGGCTGATAAATGCATGGGAATTTTTATTTTTT
>NC_046659.1:29106509-29107926 GCF_010883055.1 Belonocnema kinseyi | reverse complement strand
AAAAATATCAAATGTTGAGCAATCAAATCAAGTCTAATTAAAATGAGTTGTCGACTAGGTGTCTAAGATGGCTGATAAATGCATGGGAATTTTTATTTTTTCAAATTTTCATGCACATCCTACACCAATTTTGCTCGAATATACAGAAAAAATTGAATGTTTTTAAACGTTTTTAAAATATTATTTAAAGATCCCATAAGGCTAGTGAACAAGTACTTCCTACAAAAAAAATTTTAAATACGTTTTTTTAGTGTTATTCGAAATCGTCAATACCAGATGAATCGAGTAAAACTTAACTCTACTTCATACTGATAATTAGATGTTTGCGTGCATTATTGTAATAAATTTTGTATTATTTTTAGCTATTTTCTCTTAGAATAATGTTAGAAAGCCTCGATTTTGTCAAAAGTTTTCAAAATATTTCATTTGAATTCAAGAAATTTGCGATTTTTTCTGTAATTTTCAACTTTTTGTATAATTTTAAACGAGAGTGATGTTCATAATTAATTAAACTTGAAAAATTAATTCTTTAAATAATTGACATTATTGTTAAAAATATTCCATTAACTCATTATTATTCCTAATGCTATTAAATTTGAATAATACTACAAAACTGCGTTTTTTTTTTAATTTTGAACTTTTTGTCCACTTTGTACTTAGGGTGAAGCAATAATTTGAAAAATCTAACAAACCTAATTTCATAAACAAATGATTATTGTTTATAAGTTTTATAACTATCTTCTTCTTTATTGATGGTAGGCAATTGCATTTTTCATTTATTTTTAATTTTTTGAAGGTTATATAAATAATTCTTGTAATAATTATAAAAAAATTATGAAGATTTCATGTCATGTTCACAGAGTGTACAAAAACTGAAAATTGAAGAAAAAAACGCAATCTTCTAGTATTAATCATATAATTCAATATTATTGAAAATAATAAGAAGTTATTTAAACAACTATTTTTCTAACTTTAACGAAATACATACTATATATACCTCAGTCTAATTAGAAATTGGACAAAAAGTTAAACATTTTCGAAAAAACTGCAACCTTTTAGCATTCTTCGAATTTAATATTTTTAACAATAACAATAAACTATTAAACCACTTAATTTTTCAACTTTAGTTAATTAAAAACCCTTTTTTAATTGAAAATTAAACAAAAACTTAAAAATGGAAAAAAAACTTATTTTTCTAGTATTGTTCAAATTGAATATTATTAACAACAATAATAAATTGTTCAAGCAATTCATTTTAACATCTCATTATGGGTATAAAATAGTATTTCATGTATCAGCATTAACTTTCACTTTAAAAAAATTTTTAAGTTATAATTTGCCCGAAAAACTCGCAAAAGCTATTTTTTTACTTTTGGGGTTAGTTTGGGTTCCTATAAAACAGACTTATAGGGATGAT
>NC_046659.1:29097278-29106409 GCF_010883055.1 Belonocnema kinseyi | reverse complement strand
GTAGCTTTTAACACTTTCTACGTGAAAAGAGTTCAATTATTTATGGTTACAATATATAAACCCACTATTTCATTTGTAATGCTCTGTACCAAGACTAATCCTCTCTTTAACCTCACACTTGAAAACGTGTATAAAATTAAACATATCCCTTTTATAATTCAGTACAATATTAAAAATAAAAACTTCTCTCCTTTCATCTCGATATTAAAAATACCAAATTTGCCAACCGTACACACAATAAAAATGTTTGAAACAACGTTACCCTCTTGCAATTCAGAAAAAAGACGTAAAACAGAGTTCCTCCCATAAACTCAATAAAAATATTAAACAGAAAAAATCGCTCCTTCCCATTTAGGAAAAAATTATAAAAATTTCGTCCCTTCCAACTCTATAAAAAATCTTAACAATATAACATTTTTCCTTTTCTATTTCAAGAAAACCTGAAAACCAAGTTTTCTATACTTTAACCGCATTCAAATCTTAAAAACATAAAATGTGGTTCTGCTAATTGTACATAACTTAAATATCAAAATGTACTGCTTTTGAACTCACTACAAATATTTAAAATGCAAAATTGGCCTGTATCAATAAAAGTGTAGAAAGAAAAAAGTTCCTCCTCCAATCTGAACCAAAACTTCAATTTAATTGTTATATATCATTAAAAACGAAAATTTTTAACTTCGAAATTTTATAAATTTTAAAGGTAATAGTGAAAAAATGTAAAATTCACAATTGAAATTTATCACTTTCAATTTTTAATAATTAAAAATTTTCTATTTGAAATTGAACAAAAGTGTTTTAATTATTAATCTATTAGATTTAAATTATTTAAAAATTGAAAATAGTTGATGAAATTGCAATAGAACGTCACGTTTTCTTAAACTACTAAGGCTCTAGAATTAAAACACTTAAATTGTTCAACCTTAAAATATGCAAATTGGTCATTTTAAAGCAGATTCAGAATCGTCAGGTAAAGCGAATTCTTTTTAAATTTTCAACACTCGAAGTAAAGCTAAATTTAAAAAATCATTAATTAATTTATAGTTACACTAGATCAACTTAAAACTTGTTTTCTTTTCATAAGAAATGTTCAGATTCAAACGCGTTTATTATTTTAATACTTTAAGGGCATGTCGTCGTGTGGTCAATCGGGTACAGTTCCCCAGATTTTTTCCAAACAAATGAAAATTTAAAAAAATTGAATTCGGAGATGCTATAAAATATCATAACGGAGTCCCGGACTCTTTTTTGAGGGATAATAAAAAAAAAAATGATTGTGCTGAATAAAAATTGTATGCATGTGCATTATTTTGAGGTTACGTCGTTTTTCATCTCTGCCTTTCCGGTAATTTTAAAATTATTTATGAAATAAACTTTTTTGATTGCCTACAAACAAGGTTAGTTCCGGGACATACTTAATATGTTTATCTGTAAGTCTAAAGTTTTCGGCCAAAAATATTGTGTAGTTTGGAAGTAACGCTCCAAACCTCGATATATACACACACGTTTTCAGCAAAATCTAAATCTTTTTGGAATTAAGGCCATGTGATGAGTGGGTCACATGACCAGATTCCTACCTTACCGTCACTTTTTTATTTCCCAACTTATTTTCACACGAAGCGCCACACCGAGTTCAAAATTTGGGTTACTAAACAAGAAGCACTAAGAATGATGGGTCTGGTCATAAATTTGTATAATTATGAAAAAAGTTTTTTGTTATGAATAATTTTTTTTGCTTTTTTTATAATGATCAAAGTTCAGGATCAGACCCATCTTTCTTAGTGCTTCTTATTTATTATCCCAAATTGTCAACTCGATGTGACGCTCCGCGTGAAAATAAATTGGGAAATAAGAAAGGTGGCGGTAAGGTAGGAATCTGGTCACGTGACCCATTCGCCACATGGCCTCAATCCACAAAAAAGTGTGCAGGGACGTCCGTTAGCATGTTCGCTATCATTCCTAAGATTTTGAAGACAAAATATTTATTAATTTAGGATAAAGGCCAGGGGAATCTAACACTGATAAAATCGATACTAATTCTTAAGTTTTATGGAAATTAATCAATTTTAACTAAATTAAATTTTTTTGAATTAACCAAAAAAAAGTGTGCAGGGACGTCCGTTAGCATTCTCGCTATCATTTCCCAAATTTTTAAGACAAAATATTTATTATTCTAGAAAAAAAGTCGGAGGAACCTAAGACTTGTAAAATCAGAAATTTTCTAAGTATCACATGCCCTTAAGACAAGTGTTGAAATTTTAACATTTGAGAAAGAAAATTCGGATGAAACTTCAATGTTTAACTTTTCTTAATCTAAAAAATCTTGTAATTGAAAATGTATGCTTATAAGTCAAGACATGAAATGGGGCATTTTTAGAGTAAACGATTTTAGAATAACTCTTTGTAAATTAAATGATTTCTTAATTGAAAAAGTTAAAAAAAAGTGGGTTGGTAGATTTTTTGACTGAAAATTTTTAAAACTCCTTGCCAAAGAATAAATTCACAATCATTTCCTGGTCTCGAAAAATGTCTGGTTCATCGGCCAGTCTATGCTCAGCAAGCTACTTTAAATATACGAATAAGAAAAGAACAAATTACGAATAGAATCTTTTTTATAAGAAGCAGGTAACTTACGGGCATAGCAACAAACGGTTTTAACCGGCCCTGGTTTTCCGTTTTCATCAGTCCATGTATCCAACTCATTAAAAATCGTCCATTTCGTTCAAATAACCTCAAATCCTTTATCCACAAATTTAATCACAGCAAATTCCTTCGTCAACATTCTGCAAGATTAGAAAATTATGCACAAAAATTCCCAGTTATTTCACTGAAATAACAGTAGTAGACCAGATTAAATTTTCGGAATGAATGATAACCGGATTTTAAAAAAAGGGACAAAGTAGATCATAGACATAAGAAAAGGAGGACAAAGTAGTACTAAAATTTTAGTCCGATTTTGTTCTGCGACAATGGTGTGAACACACCATTAGCACTTTTTCAGGACGATTGGCCAAATGGTGAAAATAGGCTAGTTGTCCCGAATTTCGGGATGACTAAGATTTTTAGTAATTTTTGTTTAGTTAAAAGGATCAATTTCATAAAACGCACCATTTTCGGGACGACTAGCCAAATAGTAAAAATAGGCTATTCGTTCCGAATTTCGTGATGACTAGCATTATCTTGATTTCCGGCTAGTCGTCCCGAAATTCGGGATCACTAGCTCGAGACGAAAAAAAAACGCCATTTATCCCGGAATTTGAGACAACTAGACGCAGCCTTAAAATAAATTACAACCTTCAAAATCCTTTGAATATTTAAAATTACTCAATCCTTAGAAGTATTATAGATTTTTCCTTACATAGGACTTTTTTGAAACTATTTTTTTTGAAAATTTCTCAATTAAAAATGGCGGCCCAATATGGGAGACAAAAAATGTAAAAATAAGTCCCTTGGCTTCAAAATGGGTTCTCATAGGTTTTGTGGGTCGCCGATTACGAATTTGACGTTAGATTTTAAAATGACGGATATAATATATTGGCCAAAAATAAAAAAAAAATAAAAAAGTTCCACGGCTCCAAAATGTATCCCCGGTGGTATTTTGGGCAACGAATCACAAATCTGAAGTTGAAATTTCAAAATTCAAAGCAGCCATTAATGGATCAGCCAGACCCTCCAAATTTTATTCAATTTTATTTACTCCCTAAGTCATCCAGAAATTCTTTTAAATTCCCTAAAGCCTCTTAAAATCGTTAAGTATTTTTGATACACCTTTCATTAAATCCCTTGACCTTTTTTTTAATCATGCAAGTTCTTGGAACCTTGCAATATATCATAAAATCTTCCATATCCTTTAAAATACATTGAAACTATTTAAATCTCTCATCATCGGAGATCCTTCTATATTTCGTTGGTTTAGAAAAATCTATACAATTATTCCTGAAAATACATTGAAATCCCGCGAATTCTCTTAAAATATGTAATATTCCTTAAAATTTTTAAATTCCTTAATGTCTTAAAAATCTCGAAATATTTCGAAATTTCCATTTTTGAGATCACGGATGTTATTGTATAGCCAATCAGCAAAATAATTAAAAAATATGTTTAAAGGCAAAGAGGAAAAACAGTAGCAATTAGCAAGCAATTTCAGAAAATAGTCACACTTATAGAGTCATTTTGTCCAACATCGTAGAAAAATAATTGCATTAGCAAGATGAAAGTGTGAAAGTGTCAATTATTATTATTAGTAATTTATTAAGCTATGTCCCATTCTGAAGCGTCTTGAATATGAAATTAACACTTTACTTATCTTTTTATAAAAAAATTTTTGGCTTGTCACTTACAGAAATAAAAAGTGTAATCATTGAAATATTATATTATAAACATAATTCTCATTTAGCACCAAGAAAATTGCGGAAAGATCCGGACGAATAGTAACTCTATCTTTTGGCGACGAAAACATTGTTGCACGCCTACCGTCACATCTCATGAAACACTACAAACTAAAAACAATTTTTTGTAACCTTACCTACTAATTGTGACGTGGTTCTTGGTATATTTGAGAATCCTTATTTATTATAATTCCTTCTGTTCCTGTTTTGTCGAGCTCGAAAAGATACTCTAAGAAGCCGGCCCACACTGATCATGTCGCCATGCCACGGGCAGACGTATATTCCATGAACATGGAATGATGTAAATGATATAAATGGGTTAAAAGAAAAAAAAGAAAAATAAGTTGTTAGTTTCGTATCTAAACACTAACCAGCTATTACTGTCGGTTAAAACTAATTAATCGCCCCGCCATCCCAACCCCGCATTATTCAAAGTTTAGTGGGTCACTGTGGTTTGAGATATAATTCAGAAGTTAAAAAAAGGTAAGGCTAATGTGTATACCGTATATGTAACGTTTAAATCGTAAAAATAAGATTGGAAATAAGCAAATTCAGTTTTTGAAAAACTGGCAAAAGTTGCAATAAATTTTTAACAATTTTTTTTTAAGAATTGGCATTTTTTAAACGAGACAATTAAACATTAATGAATATTATATACAATTTGATGGACAAATTTGGGTGCGAAGCACGATATACGTGATGAGAATGTGTTCGTTAAAGCCGAAGAAGCTTTAACAAAAGAGAATTTACTATCACCACATTATTGATGCTTGATAGTTGTTGATGCTTTGACATTTAGTTTTTAAAAATCTGTGCACAAGTGTGGGGAATATACAAAGACAGACCGCAGAGCGCGAGGTAAATGTATTACCGAGCGGGAAGCGCGAGAACTAACAGTCGCGCGCCTCAGGCGCGCTCAAATTTGCGAGGGAAACGAGCCGTGCGCGAAGAGTATTTGCCCGCGAGGTGGGCGGGTTTTTTTCGTATAATTATTCCTGTAATAGAGAAAAAATGATAGGAGCTTCATTACAGGAAAATTAATGTAGACCGATCATGATTTGCTTTTACTTTTCAGCGTCAATATTTCCCTAAATTATTATGGTTTATTGACCATAAATGTACTCGTATATAATTGTCTTATTGTTATCGACCTATCAGCGAGGAGACGTCTATTCAGCAACACTGTAACTCGTTTGTTTGATATATAAATAGTGATTTCGTTTAAAGGGTGTTTTTTTCAACACTTTAAAATGGCGTTTATTTTCCTTGTGCAAAAATTCTGTAAAAATTAGATGTATGGAAATACAATATTTTAAGTTATTTCAGAGAGCTGTTAGTACGTCATGGGTAAGATTCCGAAAAGAAAAACACCAAGCTTATGCGGCTATTCAACACGGCATCTACGTCGTATTATACAGAAACGTCTTTCCAATAATAGTCTTGATGTGTTGAAGACCGGTGTGAATTGGGATGCAGTGATTTGTAATTACACTTCAAGAAGTTCAGTTGATAATGAAACACCAGGAGTGAGCGCGTATTCGATTGAAAGTGATGTAGACATACCCAATGATACACGGAGAGAACGAAACAGCTGTGGTCACCGCGATACACGGTGCTGATGCGCGCGACGGCAAAAGAGTGCTTCGAAATGCTCGAGAATATGTAAAAGTGACGTGTTTACTGTATCCACGCGAGTGCTCCACGGTTGCCATGCGCGTAAGTCACATTTCGGACTCTCACGACGGACACCACTGCTATACCGTGGGCTGACAACGTAAATGGGAGCGTGATACGGATAAGGCCAGTTTTCACATGAGATGTTCGTCTGATGATGAGGAACGTAAAAATGGGTGCCTGGCAGGTGTGAGTGGATGCGTTCACCTGTGGCGACCTGTCAAAGGTGCGAATTTTTGGTAGTTAACTTACGTGACTCGGATAAGGTTGAAAATTGGTGTACATGCAGGGGCTGACATTAGAAATAGCACCTGCGTATTGCCAGGCACTTACCTGGATGCAAAAGTGTTACCAGGCGGCTTCGAAGTCGCCGGAAACTCAGGTGAAATTTCTTGAAATTGATTTTACAGGAAAAAGTATGAAACAAAAGTTGGTCCACTCCCGGAGATGCATATTTTCATTGGTATATAATTTTTTGATAAAATTGATATATTTGGAGAAAACATCGATTAAATAAATACTATAACAATAAAAAGCCCTTTTATTGACAACAAGTGATTTTTTCGAAAATTATTAAGAGACAAAAGGTACTCTATTACAGGTATACTCCAAGATGAATAAGAAGTATTTGTTCAAAATGTTAATATTTACCAAGTCATTCGCATTTTTCCTTCTTTTTCCCATTTTTTCAATCACCTGCTGTATCTTTAGCAATTTGAAAGAAGGTGTGCTCAAAATTAGTACACGAATAAAGTAAGTCTTGTGCAATGAATTGGCGTCAGCCACTTTCAATTAAAACAATAACTTATTCTGCTATAAATAATCATAATCAGTGTCACGTTCTCAGCTTCTGATTATCGTAGAAAGTTGTAATAAAGATGAATATGATTATAAAAATTAAACAACAAAATCGCTTTACTTCAAAATACCCATTATTTATTATTGTCAAAGTTTATGTTTTGTCGTCGAGATACGTTTGATCTTTATTACCGTGACGAGTGTCAAGTTTCCCAGACCCAGCGTGGGTCATCGGCGTAGGCATTACAAATTCTTCGTGGTGCATTTTTAATGCAGTTCTATATTCGGAGACACTATTATGCTATTTTAAAATACAAATTGTTGAGCTTCATAACAATCAGAGCAATAAATTACAACAATTAAAGACAATAATAATATAATTAATAAATTAATAATAAATATAAATGTATTTATATGCAATAAAACAGTTATTATCATATTTCCTTGTATAAATGGTTCGTTTCGTTCATAGCTGGCGGCAGCGGTTTTCAAAGCGAAGAAGAAAACCTCAGTGAAGATGAATCGCAATTGCTGAGAAATTGTTTAATAAATAGTCGTACTTCACACTGGATTGGGCCTAAAATGTTCAACTTTATACGCTATTTTCAATAGTTTTATATCAAATTTACATTACACGTATTTCTTGAAGTCGGCCTGGAATCATTTTAATATATGTTTCTTATTTTGCATCAAATTTTATTATTGGGTACGCTGAAACATGTATTATTTCAATACATTTCTGCTCAATTTTCTGATTTTTGAGCGTGTTTTTCGCGATTAAAATAAAATTTATCCATTTAGTTTCAAAATTATTCATAGAAAATTTTTGGATATTTTTTGGGTGGATATGTTTTATCTCTTAATCGTCTGTTCATAACTTGTATCGTTTACCAAAAAATCTAATTTTGATATTTATAATTCTAATTGTTACGAATAAATCAAAGACGACGGTCCCACAACAGGAAATCATGACACATTTTTAGCTCTGTTTTGGATGAAACACTTTTTTATTTCAACATTTTTCATATTTCGTGTCGTGTGTCCAAAAATTATATTTTAAACATTGTTAATGTTGTTTTTTATTTAAAAAAACCACGCATCCTAGCACAAACCAATTTGTAACCAATTTATAGCTTTTCTTTACTTGAAAATCTTCTGTCTGATTTTTTCTTTTTGAAGGTTGTACCGTTTGCCCGAAAAAGTCATTTATTTTTTTGTTACTAATGCGGCAGGATTTAATAAGGAGGAATCTGTTTGGGATAACCACACGTCGCATGACCGTAAGTAATTATTTATTGTCTGTTTTTGAAATTTCTACAAATGGAGCCTGATATCAACTTTCTTTTCAAAATAGTATCCTATGCCTACCTTTTTGCGATTAATTACAATGTAAAAAAATATTTGTGTAAAATTACAAAGTTTCGGAAAATTACATATTGTATCATTGTAAACATCACACACTTCACTGTGTGATTTTACAGAAGTATGTGAAATTACTTTGCTACTCCTCAAAATCATTTAATATTAGGTTTAATTAAAAAATACTATTTTAAAACTTTTTGGGAAAGTAATTATTTAAACAAATTATATATGTTTATACCATTAAAAAGTTGTTAGTTTATTCTTTTCATACACTATACAACGAAAAAAATAATTGTATGTGTTCTATTTTATTTAATTTTTTTAGTTATCGGAAAAAACTACGTCAGCAAATAAAGATTGTTTAAACAAATATAAATTTATGAAAATTTAAAAGATAAGTATCAAAATTGTGTCATTATGCAACAAAACGTAGCATAGGATATTAATTTCAAAAGAAAGTTGATGCCTGGCTCAATTTTTAGAAATGTTGAAAATAGACATAAAATAATTGTTTTCTTTAGTACATCATTTTTTTAGAAAAATGTATTACTTAAAACAATGAAGAAATACTGCATTTCAATCACAAAATACGATTTTTTAACATTTGTAGGCGTAAATAAATGTTTTAATAATTTACATTTGTTTAAACAACTTAAAATTGTTTAAGAAGTCATGTTTAATATTTGAATTGTCCATTAGTAATTATTTGTTTAAAAAAGACGAAGAAAATTGCTAAAGAGTAACAATAATACGTAAAAATGTATTTCTTTATTTTTTGGTCATGTTTGGGGCGCTGCGGGGAGGGTGACGGTGGTTTGGAAATAGAAGTTATTGATATGATTTTATTTCGTAGATACTCATCTCCAATCCCTAGAAAGCCTGACACGTTCACATGAAGTCCTGGAACAT
>NC_046659.1:29095714-29097178 GCF_010883055.1 Belonocnema kinseyi | reverse complement strand
ATTGAACTATACACTTATCATTTACCAGATATTCACAACCGAAAAGCTGTATCCAAATTAAACTCATATTTTTCAAAAAAAGGAAAAGACTATTTTTCTCATTGATAACAAATTTTTTAAGAAATGTTGAGTATATACCAAATTTAATTCAATACTATCCTAATTTAATTTTCCGATCGGACCAAAATTTAAAAAGTAAGAGCAGTTTCAAAATTTTTTCAATAGTTTTAGAAACTTTTGTCAAAGTTTCTGGTACATAACAAAAAGGGTTGAAAATTATCCTGCTGTCATTTTGAATGTCGATGGCAATAAAAAATGTTCATGCTTTTCCACATTTTGAAAATTTTCTAAAAATAGAAAAAACTATTTTTCTGATGGATTACGAAATTTTGTTTGCAGTTTAAAATGAATGTATTTTCTTAAAAAAATTTCAAATTTGCTTTGAAAATCCATTTTTCTGTTCGAAGATTCATAATTTTAGTAGAAAATGTATTTCTTTGGTTGAAATTTTATAACTTTTGTGTTGAAAATTCTTTTTCTATGGTTGAATATTATTTAGTTGAAAGACTGTGAACTGTGAAGCCTTGACAAATAAATGGCAATTTTGATGATTCATATACTAAAGAATAATAGTTTGAATAAACATTAGAGTTAATTTTCAATACTTTAAAAATATTGCATTTCGATAATAACTTAATAAATTAGGGAAAAAATTGAAAACCAGAAATTTTTCTATTCAATAGAAAGCGTCGTTTTTGTTTTAATCGTAAAAAATAGCATTACGTTATTGCGGTATCATTTTTTATGTAATTATAATAATTATATGAATAAGACATAAATGAATAAATTGAAGTCTGAATTTGTAAACTGAATTTTGAATTATTTATAAACAAAAAGGTTGTTATCGAATTTAAATTGTGAGCATAAAAAATTACAATTACATTTAATATTTTATTTAGCAATATTTAAGTAACGAAAACTAAACATTCATTATTTAAATTCATCAATTTTAAAGTGAAGTTTCGAATAGAAATAATGGTTTCGAGTTTAAGTGTTCTCGGCGACTAAAATCAGGTAAATGGTTAGAAAAGCTTATAGTTAAAGCTTATAGATTCGAGCCGTTCTGGAAGAGATAATCCCTTTTTTACATTTACAGGGCTTTGTGAGGACACTATTCGGTGTTTATAAAAAAATTTAAGAAATTCAAAACTGATTTTCTTATTAATTTAGTTTAAAAATTTGTTTTTAAAAAATCCTAAAACTTCAAAACAAACCTTTTTTAATTCGTCGAAACTGCGTATACTTATGAATAAATCAAAATTAAAACTCAATAACGTAGAAATTACCAAGGTAATGAAAGTTAAAAAAAAGAGAAGAGATACTAGAATTTTCATCAAAATTACTTACAATAGATGATACTCTTCAAATTATTTGACATGGATTTGCTTGCACACTCGTTGAATA
>NC_046659.1:29090826-29095614 GCF_010883055.1 Belonocnema kinseyi | reverse complement strand
ACTTTCAACAACTTCATTGTTTATTATCAGTGGCGTTGTTTCTCAGGCAAAATATTAATTTGAGAAAAATGCTTGAACATTTCCAAATGTTACAAACTTTTTATTCAGACCTTTTTACAACATTATTTTTAATTGTACGATTTAAAATTTTAAATGATTGATGGCACTTTTACCTTGAAATTAGAATCACATATTTGAGAAAATATAACTAATATATACACACAAAATACTACCTTAAAGTGTACAGTTATTCAAATAAAATAGAAGAAAACAGTAATATAAGCACTAAATATTTTAATGTAACATACTCGATTGCAAATTCCTAAATATTAAACTGTAAACGGTTCTACAACATAGTCTTAAGTTTGAGAGATATATGACCAATATTTATGCAAGGCCTTTTAAGTTTAAACCCCTCAATTACTTGCGGGGAAAACCTAGAAAGCATTCTTCTGGAATTAAGTAAGAACCGTATATACCTTTGCCTATAGTTCGTCTACCTGGTTGAACCTAATCAATTTTTGAAATTTTCCTCCTTTATGGTCTATTTCTGTTGTAAGAATACTCGGTATGAATGGCTACGTAGTTGTGAGCCCGAAATTACGAAAATAAAATTAGCACCTTATTACGGTTAAAACACTGTTTAAAAAAAAATTAATTGTTTAAGTTTTGTAATTTTACATAAAAAAACATTCATTTTTTAAAAAAAGGCGAATTTTGAACGACAAATAGTTCAATTGACAAACAAACAAGAATGGAATACTTGAATTGCCAGTTTAAAAAAATTAATATTTTCAACACCAAAAATGAATTTTCAACAGAATGCATGAATTTTTATCCACTTACCTTGAAGAAGTCAAAAGATAAATTTTTAACCAAAAATGAAATAGCTGAATTTTCAAATAAAAACATTAATTTCTAACAATATAATTTATTTTCTATCCAAAGAGGTAAATATGCAACTAAAATCGTAATGTTTTAACTAAAAAGATTTATTTTTAGTTCAAAAAATTAATTTAAACTTTAAAAAAAACGGGTTTTCAACTAAGTAGATGAATTTCAACTAAAATGATAAATCTTCAACAACAAAAATCAAGTTTCAACAAACCCCTACAACTATTAATGTAAAATTCTTTATTTTATACCTGCTAAATGTTTCAATGTATACAATTTTAAGTATTCCTTCAAAATTGTTGAATTTCAAGTTACAGTTTAAAATTAATTATTTAACTAAGCATTGGTTTTAATGATTTTTTCAACTATAAAATGTTATTATAATAAATAAAAAATTTTAATTTATTATCTTCAGTTTTTAGAACAATAATACTTTTATAATAATAATATGAATAATTATACCTAATTATTTTAATATATACTATTTAAATTTCAAATTATTATTATGTTTTCTTAACAGATTAGAAGTTTATATAATAATAATTCAAGGATAATTTTCAAATTCTATATACAATTTTAAAATATAAGTTTCTGTTAAAAAAAATTAAGAGAAAAATGTTCTCAGCAAGTATGCATCGCTGGAAACAAACTTTTTGAAAAATCATTTTCGAAGCAATGTTTTTTGGCTTCTGACATTGGTTTTATTCAAAAAGGGTTAAGTGCATTTTTTACTTAATTTTTATGTACAGAAAGTTTTCTTTTGATTTTGATTGAAAAATTAAATACGTATATTTAATATCATATATACATACATACATGCATACATATATACGTATTTATACATATATAATAATAATAACAATTACATAATTTTCATACATTTCTTTTAATGTTTAACAAAGTTCTATTTGTTCACACAATTTTCATTTGTTCAAGCAGTTATTTTTCGATAACTATTGAATAGAACACATATAATTAATTACGATGTCAAAAGTATTTTTGGAAAAGTAATTATTGAAACAAATTATATTTGTTTAAACAATTAAAAAGTGGTAAATTTTTTCTTTCTATACGCTATAAAGTCAGAAACATTATGCTATGTGTTTTTAGACAAATTTACTACTCCAATCAATGACAAAATATTTCATTTCAATACGAAAATAAGATCATTTTTTAAATTTCTGTGGAATAAATGATTGTTTAAATAGTTTACATTTGCTTAAACAATTGAAAATTGTTTTAAAAGTCATAATAAATATTAAAATTGTATATTAATGATTATTTCTTTGAAAACGACTACGGGAATTGCTGAAAAATAACAATAAGCATACCTGCGACAACTTATTCTAATTTTAATCTTTTCATTGCAAGTAACATATCGTTGGAATCGCAAATAAACGTACATTTCGAATATAATATTTTCAAATTGGTGATAGAAAAATAAAAAATTTCCTTTTCATATTTGGAAGAGATAATTTAGCACGAAAGGCAATCAAGAATTATTCAAGTTTTCAAGGCGACCTCAAAGTCAAATCAGAAACTGGTTCAAAAATTTCAAAATTGGAAAATTTTAAGTTGAAATTTTTTTAAAATAAATAATTTTCAATATGAAGCAATTAAAATTCTAAGATTTGGAAACGAAAACTAAATTGAATGTTTCAATGTTTGTAAATGTTTTAATTCAGTATTGAATATGAAAGTTCAGAGATCTAAAACTGTAACCATTCAAAAACTTCGAATTTTTATATATTGTTATTTTACACAATGAAATTTTAAACTTTTAAATTTCAACCATTTCATTTAAAATAAGGGCCGCATTTTGGGGCGTGCAAGCCGTGCGGTTGCACAGAGCGCCATGTTTAAGGGGGAGGGAGCATGCGATTTTACTCCCTGCCTTCTTCGACCTGTGTTTTCAGGTTTCTGGAAAGGTGACAACTTGGTACCTGTTTGTCCAGGTCTAGTCTCAAGATCAGTAATAGCTTTTTCACTTATCCATTCAAAGATCTGAACTAAGATTCATAACAACTTCAGAATTGGGCTATTTTTCAAACGAATAGGGTCAGTTTTTTACAAATTTTATTAAGAACATCTTTCTGATTAATTATAATAATCGCATTTTAAAGATTTATAATTTAAACTACTTTCATGAGCAAATTAATAGTTTGGGCATTTTTTGAAAAATAGGCTTAATTTGTTTACGGAATCAACAAAGAATATATTTCTAATCACATTTTTCTACGACACCTTGCAAATTTACAATAATGATTTATTATACAAATAAATTTCATAAACAAATTCAGAACTTAACTTTTTTTACATTTTGAACCATTTGAACATTTTAAACAAATTAATTTTTAGAAGAAAATGTATGCACTATATATTTAATAAGAATTGAAAAAGAAAAAAAACTCTATAATGGTAAAAACTTTCATTTTCATTAGTTTCAGTAAGTATCTATTTTTATTAATTTCTTAAAGTAATTTCATAATCTCTTCAATTAAATATTTTGCTTTATCAAGATTTTCTGTAGTATATTTTTTCTTGCAATACTTTTGTCCACATATTTTACTGTGATTAATAAGTCGAACATATGACCAATATTATTATCACTTATTGTAATATGATTTTTACATTCTCATCAGAGAAGGTATTAGATTTGTGTAAAATTTCACCTCCCAGTTTTTGTCAAATGTCCACGTTTTGAGACCCACTGAATCCGAAAAATAGGTTTTTACGAATGCGTCTGTTTGTATGTCTGTATGTCTGTCTGTCTGTGAACACGATAACTTTTGAAAAAAGTAATCTATTAGATTGCCTTTGGTACACTCGTTTAGTGTCCTAAACTGAAGGTCAAGTTCGTTAGCTAGCCATTTTGGATGAAAATTCAAAAAGTGAGCACTTTTTGAATATTTTTGAGACCACTTTTTTAAAAATTCAAAAATTCTTTGTATGGTTATTCATAGTGTTAAAAAAATTTAACAATTTATCCTAATTACTTTTTTCGAAAAATCAAATATTACTAGAGTTACAGCATTTTCAAAATCCCCCAAAAAAACAACTAAAATGAACAATTTAAGCCAAACAACGCATGACAAGAAAAAAAAGTCTGGAGAGGAAAAACATTGCTTTTTGAAAGCCCTACAAGATTATGATAACAACTTTTTCAATTTGGTCAAAAAGTTGAAAATTCCAAATTTGATCATACAAAAAATAATGAAAAATTCCATGTTTTGGTCAAACTATGCAAGATAAAAAAAAATGAAAAAGCTCAAATTGCGCGCCCTGGAAAGAACTGCAAATTGGTAATGAATCACTTTTCGATATAAGCTACGAAAAAAATGAGACAAAAATTGTTCATCCAAAAAAGAGCTATAATTTTTGATAGGACACACGGAGAAAAATGGATGTTCAAAGGGTAAGATTGTAGCACCTAATACGCAGATATTGATGCCAAACATTTAACATCACTTTGAGATGTTAGGCGTAAAAATATTTTTATGTTAAACTGAAACACATTCAGATGCTAAAACCGTTCGAGCGCATGCGCAACGCGCATTGCAATTTCACGACTATATTTCAAAGCTATATATATTCAATATTAAAATTATGGAATATTACAACTTTGGAACATTTCCAAAGAATAAAAATTAGATGTCCTTAGATGAAATTGGATAACGACTTTTTTAAGTTTAAAGACGAGAACAACGATCTTATGTTTTAGGTTTATTGACTTAACACATTTGACAAAAGGTTTATAAATTTGAAATAAAATTTGAGTTTAAGTAATTTAAAATACGAGGGCAGTTCAATAAGTCCTTAGAATGAAGTATAAAAACAATTTTTTTTGGGTAAATTTTTTTTTATTTTTCAACATAATCTCCTTGGAGCTCTATA
>NC_046659.1:29077732-29090726 GCF_010883055.1 Belonocnema kinseyi | reverse complement strand
ATATATCTAGTCGGGAGTGGTGCTGACTGAAAACAGATGATTTGGAGCGATTCACGCGCCATCTGTTGGTCATTCTAAGGACTTATTGAACTACCCTCGTAGCATCAGGTTTTCATCAAATACCCGTGGATCCCGAATCCAAAGCAAAAACTGCTTTTTCTACTCCATTCGCTGATTTCGAGTTCAATAGAATGCCATTTGGACTTAAAAATGCCCCTGCTACCTTTCAAAGGGTAATGGACCAAGTTCTGACTGGTTTATAAGGAATTGATCTATTTGTTTATATGGATGACATTGTCATGTATGCCTCATCACTTATTGATCACAGCCAAAAATTAAAAACTCTTTTAGGCCGTTTAAGAACGTCGGGATTATCTTTGAACCCTAAAAAGTGTTATTTCTTGAAAAAAGAAATAGTATATTTAGACATATTATCACCCAAGAAGGGGTGAAACCAAATCCTCGAAAAATAGAAGCTGTAAAGAATTGTTCTATTCCAAGAAGAAAGAAAAATGCTAAACACTTCTTGGGGCTTGTAGGTTACTATAGAAGGTTTTATTCCAGATTTCGCTGAAGTGGCTAAACCACTTATTCAAATTTTGAAGGACAGCACTGATTGTCGTTGGACATCTGTAGAACAAGAAGCTTTTGAGATCCTTCGTGATAAAATCTGTTTCGAACCATTGTTACAGTATCCTAAATTTTCAAAACCATTTGTATTGACAACAGACGCTTTAAATTACGCTCTTGAAGGTGTCCTCAGTCAGGGTAAGGTTGGTCAGGACTTGCCAATCGCTTTTGCCTCAAGGACTTTTCAAGGAGCTGAGATAAATTATTCTACAATAGAGAAGAAACTTCTTGCTATTGTCTTCTGCATCAACTATTTCCGGCCTTACTTATATGGTCACAAATTTGTCCTCGTTACTGACCATAGGCCCTTAGTTTGGCTGCATAGCATTAAGAATCCTGTCTCGAGGTTGGCTAGACGGCGAATCAAGCTGAGTATGACTACGTGATTGTGTCTAAGCCTGGAAAAGTGAATTCCAACGTTGATGCTTTGTCAAGAAATCCACTTTATGATAGGGACTCAATCTCTCAGAATTATCAAATCGCCACCCAGGATCAGAGTACCGAGGCACCACGACTCGTGACTCCTGTTGGGTGTACCCTATTAGGGACCCCGTTTTCAGTCTGCGCCAATGCACCACAGCATTTTGGTCCAGATTCGTGGGGATGGAAACGCGCTAACCCCGGTAGTTTAGGTGGTCCTTTGACAGATAAGGATTCCAAACCGGAGTCTGGAGACTCAACTCTCAGTGATGACAGTCTTATGGCTTCACCTGATGAAGACCTTAAGGACCCAGTTAAGATACCTTCATCGGCTCTATATATCGGCTCTGTGTGGGTTGTGGGGTGCGGGCGTTGGACTAAATTTTTCTGCCGTAAAAACGCAAAGTGAATCGTGCGCTTTGCAGCAGATGGAAGACAAACACAATAGTGAGAACAGTGCTGCTGTTCTTGAAAAGACTCCTGCATTGGTCATCTCAGACGCGTGTGTATCATACAGTAATTAAAAAATTTATATGGGTAAACGCCATATTGCTCATTTTGTCTCAGCCGATGGTTCGATGATGTCTGAAACTAATAAAGAATTAGTGAGTCATAACCTCTTCCGAGTTGAAGATTTCTTAGAAAGTAATCCTAAATTAGGCGAAGTAGTAGTCTTCACCCGAAACAATAGGTATATTTTTTCTTTGATTGTGAGGAATAAGTATGATGATCAGCTTTTCTTGAATCACATATATAGTGCAATTATTGCATTAAAAAATGCAATGAATACTCTTAATGTCAAGAGCGTGAAGATTTCAAAAAAGGGAAACAATTTGGATCAGATATCTTGGCTCTCGATTGAGCAAATGTTTCGGCAGAATTTTGTCGGGTCTGAATTATTAGTTGTCATCTGCTCCGGTGAAATAATTATTCCATCACGTCATGAAAGAAATGACATAATCAAAGAATTTCACGAGTCTGCTGTAGGTGGACATAAATGTTCCTCAAAATGTTATTAGACGCTTAGATCTCAATATATTGGGATAATATGAAGGAAGACGTTAGAAGAATCGTTGTTTCATGTAAAAATTGTTTGAGAAATAAATTGGTTAGAAGGAAAACTCGGCAACCAATGTTGATAACTGACACTCCCAAAGAACCATTTGAAAAGATTCAAATTGACCTTGTAGGACATCTTCCAGTTACTTCTAGGGGTAATACACATATTCTTACGATTCAATGTGTATTTTCAAAATATTGTGATGCAATACCTTTGAAGGATACTGATTCAGTCACTATAGCCAGAGCTTAAGCCGAAGAATTTGTAACGCGGCATGGTTGCTTGCGAGTAATACAATCTGATCAGGATGCTAATTTGGTTAGTAAAGTATCATACCTTGATTGAATATCTTAGAAGTTTCGAAGGAAAAGTTGACTGGGATGATTGAACTCGATTTGCAGTTTTCTCTTATAATGTGAATGTTCGCGAGGCAACAGGCTTTGCTCCCTTCACTCTAGTTTATGGTAGAGATGTTAATCTCCTAACAAGCTTCTCTCCCAATCCGCCTGATAAGACGTATACGATGCATTTGCAGGAACTCTTTCTGAGGCTTGACAATGTGCACTCGCTGGCTCACAAAAGACTCCTAAATGCAAAAGAAAAATATAAGAAATATTATTATAGGAAAGCTAATCCTAAGCACTTTAAGGGTGGGAGCCAGGTATATTTGGAAATTAATGAAAGGGAAAACAAAAAGTTTTCACCATATTATGATGGACCATATGTTTTAGAAGAATTAATAGGTGAGCGTAACGCTCTTATAAGGATTAGACCTAAAAAGACTAGAATCGTTTATTTGGATAAGTTGAGACTCAATTCATATCCATGCATGGAAGATTAAGATGAAAATGATAAAATGGATTTCAAGTTTTGTCATTGTAAAATCAAACAAATTTTGAAAAATAGAAATGATTCTTCTATGAGTCATTTTGGAATTAAGGCAATTTTGAAAACTATAAACGATAAAAGTAGTTTATAATTTAAAATTAAATTTGAATACAAAAATATTATGTACATAATAATCATAATGAAATTTAAAAAAAAAATTTAATATGCAACTTAGGTGAATAGTAACATTCGTCGAAACGTCGGCTTTAAAAATCTTCTTTTCTTCTCGAGTATATATACATATAAATCACATTTTTCATGAGAAATTTAAAAAGGGGGTGAGAAATTTAAAAGGTATTAAGCGTCAATACGAAATGAAAACTCTTCACCTTCGTAAAAAAAAGAGAAAAACAACAGGGTGAATATAGAATTAAAAAAGTGGAATGTGAATTGTATATATAATTGGTTATATTTATAATTAGTTATTATACATATAATTAGTTGCTTACCATTTTGAATGCAATAATAAAATCAGTACACTCCTAGAATTGGTGGTAAAAAGCTATAAGTGAAAACAAAGAAAAGTAATTATAAATTAATAACTTTTATACAATATAATATATGCATTATTGAATACTTACCTGATCACGAAATTGTAAAATTAATTTTAAATACTGCCAAATATCCCTGTTCCTGGTGATTCTGAAAGTATTTCTCTTAATTATTAAATATATAATAAACAAAATTTAATTTAATATTAAAATTATTTCATTTGCTATTTTTACTAGGTTCAATCTTGATAAATATGATCATTTAAATTAAATCGTTAAATTTGAATTAAAAAAGGTTTGTGGGTAATTTAGCCTTCAAATTAGGGATTTCCTTTACACCAAAGATAATAATTTTCATTTTGAAAAAGTAGATTGGTGAGAATAACATTGCATTTTTTTTGTATTTTGTAAATATTATTTTACCAATCAGTAGTGAAAATTCTTTTTGTTAATGCAAATAATTTTTTTTAAATGTAGGGAGTGAGGGCTTGCGCATGTCAGTCTCGGATTGAGATTATGCAAGTCAAAAAAATTTTTTAAAAAAGAGAAACCAAAAATAATATTAAAATTGAGAAGGAAACAGTTTGAATTATTTAAAAAAAAAATATTAATAATTTTGAGAGTTGGTAATTTAAATTTTTACCTGCAATTGATATTCCGAAAAGTTGGGTTCTTTTCCCCCACTACAGAACCGGTGAAGCTCGTTCAAATTTTCATTCCTATCGAATCTTTCATTGATTCTGGATCTCGAACATTCTTTTCGTTTTCTTTCATTTTCCTTGTATAAAAGTGAACTGTTGTTTTGACTTTGTCAAAATGATTAAAATGATTCTCATCTCCCTGTTGGTGTATTGTGCTCTGAATTATTTATCAGAGAATTTTCAAAATATCCGGGATTTAAGACCAGCACTGGAACTGCTTGTGCCTCCCAGACAAGTCCCAGACATCATTTCTAAAGTTGACGTTCCTGAATATCAGAGAATATTTTATATTCAAGGAATTTACAATCTCTCTGAGGAAGTGATAAATTTACTATCAGCTGAAAACTCTCAAATTCGGCATGCATTTGGTCAGGTTTCGGTAGCCAAATGTCCTGAGGGTTGGATTAAGAGGTGTGTTAACTGTGCCCAACAAGGATTACTGCTAATTCGTCATCAATGGGAAATGAGGACTCTCCATTTCGTCGGAATTTCAAACTTTTCTGCTCCTCGTCCTTGTGAAGGGTGTGGGTCTGAGCCGTTTTTTAATTTTCCTGCCGGAAGATCCTGGATTTGCCTTCAGGTTATTCAGGAGTCAGGATGGTATCATGTGGGCTGGCATGCCTACAGGGTGCTCGAGATCATTGTCAACCCCATGGGCTTAGAGTCACCTGTCAGGTTCCAGGTCGTAAATTACCAAACAGAACCATCCTTTGGAATTTTCTTTTGGGTCGAGGTGAACCAGGCGGAGAGCGTTCGAGACGTCATTCCCCTTTTGCTCTTGGAACATCCGGGCGTTTGAAATTGTTATCCTGGCTGTGTAATGTAACTGTGAAATAATTTTAGGATTAAAGGTGACTATTAAGATAGGAAAAAATACAATAGTGAATAAGAAATCATAATGATTGATTTATATACAAAGTATTATTTTGTTAAGAAAAGAGGTTTCTTTCTCAGGCACAATTTTTATAGAAACACATGAGGATAAATTAAAAAAAAAAAGATTGTTAAATTCAATGAAACTTATTTCAAAATTCAGGAAATATGTACCTTAGATATTAAGTATTACGCCTTCCTTTTTTTTATATATAAATATATTTAGTAAACAAAAACTTATGTTAATTTTCTTTAAATTTTATTAATTGATAAATAATCTAAATTTTAGATTCGCTCTCTCATTTTTGTAATGTTGTGAAAGGGATAGTATAAAAAATATATGTATGAACCTACATTAAAATTTTATTTCTTTAACCTTGTTTTAAGTTTCGAATTAGTTTAAGATTTATCATTTTATTTTCTCTTAATTTTAGTTTGTCGCATTTTATTTGTCTTAATTGAATATTTGAAAACTGATTTCCTTATTCTCTTTTTATAATTGTTTTATGAAAATAAAAAATAAATAATGTACTCAGAATAAGCTTAGAACCATATATCCATAAGTAAAGTTAAGTCACATATTTTTTGGGTCAAAAAGTCATAAAATTGGAGTTAAGTAAACATCCCAAATGATTTACTGGAAATTAGAGCATGAATGGTCCTTTTGAATTACTCACGGGAAACCCTAAGCACTTGAAAACTCGTAAATTAACTCTTGAGATTTGACACTTAAACTGAGAAAACGTAAACACACATTCAGGAACGCGAATGACGTTTGAGAAAAAGGCTGTCTCCATCCAGTAGCAGCCTTTTAATTAATCGGGGAGGTGCATTCCTAAAGATGAGTCACAGAGCTATTTTTAGTATCAAAACGTGCCATAGCACGAATTTTGACAGGAAATGGTATTATAAACATCCGGTTACAGTTTGAACTTTGTACCGAAATTGCTTGGATATGTCAATCAACGAATTGGTCATATTGCGTTGTGAATCTAATAGGCGGAGCCATGCGACCTAATTTCTTATTTGTAAACTGACTGTTAAATTCAACTCAATTGACACATTACGCAAAGCCAGCGTTACCGCTAACAAAGATATTATAAACGTAGAAGTGGTGCGGGCTTAGTTACCCGCGATAAATATAGACGACGCATCCGGCGAAAATGGTCAGTTCCCCTCTACCCACCGCTTCCCGCTATTGCACCGATCGACAACAGCCACTTGGAGCACTGTAAGCAACTCTCAGTAGGCCCCTCGAGGCGCACTTATGGTTACTTATAGCGTATTTGTCTATCCTGCACTGGCGCAGAGCAAGAGCACTTCGATCGCTCCGTCTTACTTCTTCTTACTTCTTCCTTCTCACTCCAACTTGCGTCGGTGCAGATAGGAGTGCACCAGCACAGGATAACCGAATATGCTATTAGATCGGACAAGAACCATTTGTATTGAAAGTAAATTGCCAATTAAAACTTTTTTACGTATATAACTTTGCAAAACATGGTTATTTTAATAAATACCACAAATAAAAGTCGATGAATAATTTATATTACGGTTTCATATATTTCCCACTATTTCTAAAATTATTACTTATAATTTTCATTCTATATATTGTCTATATATAGTTCTTTAATATTATTTATTTTTATTTTTGTGGTCTGCAATTTCTATGGACTTTTTTTAGACTTTTATATAAATATAATTATAATTCCAAGTGATATGAAAATTGTTCTTTCGGTTTTTAGATATTAAGACGGCAGTTCCAAGCCAGATTACGTTTCGCATTGGCAAACAAAATTAGACGAACAGAATTTCACTGTCATATTCATAAAAAATATCATGTTCCACAAAATATATTTTAAAATAAACTTTAAATTATTATAATTACTACAGCTTACTCCAAATATATATAATACAAATTATTTTTTAAGTTTTTCAGAACTTTTAAATATACTTATAATGATTCCCATTTTGCCGTCAAATTTATGTAAAATTCTGCAAAAAAATGCCCTAAAATCTTCCAGATTTTTTACAATCTTATAAATCTTTTTAAATGTTTGAAATATTTTCGACACTGTAAACTTCCCGAAATTATAAAATTCTGAAACCTGATAATCCCGAATTTATAAATTCTAGAATAATGAAATTTTGGACAGTTAACAATATTATCGAATTTGAGAATTCCCGAATAATAAAACTACAGACCGAATGCTGTCTAATGATAAAATATACAAACTAGAAAATACCCGAATTGCAGAAATTGAGAAAACAGTTTTGTGGTCAATATTATTTATTTATTACAAATACAATAATCAAATAATTTTCTTATAGAAATTTTGTTTAATGTTTAAATTTGATAAATTATTGTTTTAATTAAAAATAACAATAATTTCACAAAAATTTGATACAAATATAAATTTAAAAACACGTGAGCCTTATTGAATCAAACTTTACAGGATTCAATTTTTATTCAAAAATACATTTGTTCAATTATTGTTATTTTAATTTCTAACAATAATTTTTAGAAACTTTAAGCATCAAAAAAGTTTTTTCTTTGGTATATGTATTTTATTATCCTATTAAAAAAAATATTTTCTAACAAACTATTTTTAATTGTTCAAATTAGGGAGTTGTCTAGCCCGGATATTGTATAATTCGGAAATTTTTTGTCGGCAATTCTCAAATTCTGTAAGATTGTAAATTGTCGAGAATTTTCCAATTCGGAACTTTTATATTTTGACAATGTTATAATTTCGGAATTTTTACAGTCATGCGAGAATTTTAATTTTCGAAAAAAGAGACTGAAAAATCCCGAGAAATAAAATTCCCGTCACTGTAAAATTCGTAAATTGAAAGATAACCAAACAATAAAATTCCCGAAATTATAAAAGTCCCAAAATATAAAAGTCGAATTGGAGAATTGCCGAAAAATAAAATAAATAAAATCCTGGACAATAAGATATTACCGAATTTGAAAACTCCCTAAAGAACTAGAAAATTCATGAATTTAAACGATTAAAGAAATTGTTTATTAAATATAATTCATTTATTGAAAATACAATAATCGAATATATATTTCTGTATGAAAAATTTGGTTTGGAAATGTGCATAGTGTTTGAAAAAAATATTAAAAAGTTCTGAAAAATCGAATTTTTTATTTATAAAGAATACTAATAAAAATAAATTTTTATATAAATCGTTGTTGAATTGAATCCTGCAATGTTTGTTTCAAAAATATTCTTATGTAGGTACGAAGAAAATTTAGCCAGAACATTTTTTTCTTTCAAAGCGCACGTGTGTTTTAATGTATTTTTTGATACAATTTTTATAAAATTATTATTCAGGTGCCGGAGATTTCATTTTCTTTGGACTTTTCGTTCATCCCTTTCGGGATTTTTTTCAGCGGTGCCATATTTTTATACCTCCTCTTAAAATTATGTAATTTTTCAAAAGTAAAATTCAACATTTCAAAACATTTTTAAATCATCAAAAGTATCAATTCTCTTTTAAATCATTTCAAATCTTTTAAAATTATTTTAAAAGTTCTTGGAACTTTCAAATGTTTTTTTAGACTGATTGCCATTTTTCCTATCATTTTTGTAAAATCCTGTTCTTTAAGAAACAAAATGAAATACTTTTACCTTGGAAATACAGATAAAAAAATAAAACAATTATAATTGTAAAATTCAAAGATTAAATTTTTCACTCTGAAATTGTGACAATTCTTTTTCAAATTGTTTACTATTGAAATTGTTTTTTTTTTAAATTTCCAAACTAAATAGATTAAAAGTGGAATATTTTATACTGAAATAATACTTCAGAAAGATTTTGAAATTGAATATAGGCGTTCATTTAAGAAGCCATTAATTCGAACGTTTACACTTGTGTCACTACTAAGGCTTTCGAATTAAATTAGTTAAAATTTTAATGTTAAAATATGTAAATTATATCATTTCGAATAGATCTAGAATCATCTTGTAAAATCAATCGCTGTTAAATTTTTCATACTCGAACTGCAGTTCAATTTTCAAATTTTTTTCTTTTCCCGATTTGTCCCGGTCGCGAGTTCTAACTTACAGGACAATCATTCTATTCTTTGAAAGATTTTCTACAAATCTTGTTGATAATTTTTACATTCTCATCCAAAATGAGAAGGTATTAGTGTTTTTATGAATTATGCCTTTTTCGGATTTTATCAAATGTCGACATTTTGAGACCCCTTGACACAGAAAAACAAGTTTTTACGTCGGGGTCTGTTTGTCTGTCCGGCGTCGTCGTTGTTGTCTGTATATCGGATAACTTTCGAAAAAATAGTCGGATTGATTCTATTGTTTGACCAATATTCTTTGTAAGTAAATATTTTTCATAGAAAATTACCCCAAGTGGCCTTCAATTATAATTTTATAAACGTGAAAAAACCATCATTTCAATGTTTTCTATGAAAAACACAATCCCTGAGTGACAGAACAAAATCGAAAAAAATAACAGTCAATTTATTCAGGAGCAAGATGTTTAAACAAAAATGACCTTGAGTAAACCTTTAATACGTATTTGTTAATTTTTACAAAAATCAGACCTGATTTTCTTAATACAAAATAATAATAATAATTTGTGGGGGTGACAAATGATCAAAAAATTAATTAAACTTGAAGTTGTTCGATTTTAATTTATTTATTTTATTTATTTATTTTAAATTATCGAACACTTTCCATTCAAAAATTTTGATGACATTTTTTAATAGCTTTAAGTTTGAAATTATTCTATATAATGAAGACTACAAATTTGAAATGTCTCAACTAGTAAAGCTTTAAATATTTTTAAAATTGCTGTTCTGGTGACTAAATAACACCTATTCTTTTATTAAGAAATCATAATCAAAATTGTTAAAAAAAGTTTTTAAAACCTTAAAAAAGGTCAGAGGTTTTAATAGTTCAATATATATGATAGAACCTCTATAAATTTGAAATTAGTATATACTTTTTCATGTTTGAGCTACAATTATTCGATTTTAGAAGTTATAAATTACAATCGTGAAAAATAAATAAAATGTCTTAATTAATTGACATTAAAAACAAAAAACATCTAAATGCAGCTGCAAACATTGAATTTGAAATGCGTTGAATTTAAGGTATATTTTAAAAATAAAACTGAAAGCAGAGGATCGACTTTCAAAAGAAGCGGAAGAAAGTGACTCGCTGGATTGCAAATGAACATGGAAAATGGTGTACTTTCGCATTTTTAAATGTTAAATTTAAACTTTTTCGCGTTGTAACAATTTCGAATCCCATAATGTTATTTTTTACCTAACCTATAACTAATAACGAAAATTCTGAAAATTCAAACAATAAGGCTGTATTCTGAAAATGAAGCATACTTAAAGTTAAAATTCAAGTTCTTAAGCTGAAGGCCTAAAAATTTGCAAATTTTACAATTAGTGTTGTGTAAATTGTATTGGCATCTTAAAAGAGTATAAATAGTTCTTAAATTAGTTTTTAAATTTTCTGCAGTTTACCTTTTTTACCTACCTAGATGTCAAAAAAGCCTACCCAATTTTTTCAAATTTTAATCACTTATTTTCTAAGAGAAAATCACCCCCATTCACCAGTGACTGAAATGGATTAGAAAAAAATCGCCAAGACTCAAGAATAAAAATTGGATGTACAGCGAATTTTTGAATTTTTAATTGAGATTATTTTTAACTTTGTAATATCAAAAATTTCCATACGCTTTTTTTTATTAATACTGTAGGAAAAAATCAACAAGATCGAGCGTCGAAATTATAATTAGAGCAAATTTTCTGTAATTCTATGGGGACGGCTGAAATATCCCGAAAAATATAATTCCCGACTCGGTAAAACTCTCACTTTTGTGATTTAAAAAATACTATATACATTTGCAACCTAAATATCTTATCCAAAAATAATATTTTGTTTTAATCATTTCAATTTTTAATTTAAACAATAATGTTTAAACACTTCAAACATTAAAAAAGTTGTTTCTTTGGTATAAATATTTAATTATTTCAATTTAAAAAAAATATTTTTCAAAGAAAAATGTTTCAGCACTTGTTTATCTCGAAATTTCTTTCTATAATAGTTTTTAAAAAATTAAAAATATGATTTTCAAGAAATTTTTTTTTTAATTAAGAAAAAGACAGTACCGAAAACCAGAATCAGGCTTCAGATCTGAAAAAATCTAGTGATATGCATACATGTCAAACTTTTCTAACCTCAAAAAATCTTTCAGCTGCTTTACCGTCATATTCTACGAAGAATGAGAAAACAAAAATTCGACTTCGTAATACGGTGAGGGCAGCTCTTCGATAGGGCAGAAAATGTAATGTCCTATATATATATAATTCCCCACTCTGTCGCCCCGTACCGCATCTACGTTTATTATATCTTTGTCGCTACAGAAATTATCCTCTAGGGTCCCGAAATTATTCCACTAGAATTCCTTCGTGTCGGTTCCGTTCCGATAGTCCGACACGAAGGAATTCTAGTGGAATAACTTCGGGAACCCTAGAGGATAATTTCTCTAGCGGTAACGCTGCGCAAAACGCAACGCAATTCTGCAATCATGGGATGCCACCCTCAGTTTTAGGTATAATGAAATTTTGGACAAGTCAATACCTACACGAAGGATTAATAAGGCGTTTTGTGTAATGCATCAATTCACTAGACATTTTAACTAATAATATTCTCCTAGTTATTCAGAGAAACACTGTGATTGGCTCTAATTTCTAGTGATTTGACGCATTAAGCCCGAAAAGTGTCACATTGTTAGAAAGAGAGAGAAGATGAAAGACCTCCCTCTTTCTCTCTTGAATAGCGCATGTGCAAAACAGTATTTAAGTCATGGCGCCTTAACTATAGACAAAGATATTATAAACGTAGATGCGGTACGGGGCGACGAAGTGGGGAATTATATATATAGGACATCACATTTTCTGCCCTATCGAGGTGCTGCCCTCATCGTACTACGAAGTCGAATTCTTGTTTTCCCATTCTTCGTAAAATATGACGGTAAAGCAGTAGAAAGATTTTTTGAGGTTAGAAAAGTTTGACATGTATGTACCGCTGAATTTTTTCAGATCTGAAGCTTGATCCAAGTTTTCGGTACAGTCTTTTTTTTAATTATAAAAAAAAAATGTTCTCGAAAACTCATGTTTTTAATTTTTTAAAAAGTATTATAAAAAAACAGCTCGAGATAAACAAGTGTGCAAAACATTGTTCTTCGACAAATTACTTTTTTAAATTGAAATAATCAAATATTTATACCAAAGAAACAACTTTTTAAATGTTTGAAGTGTTTAAACATAATTGTTTAAATTTAAAATAACAATAATTAAAACAAAATATATTTCTGGATAAGATATTTTGGTTGAAAATGTATATAGTATTTTTTAAATCACAAAAGTTCTTCCGAAAAATCGAAATGTTAATTAAAAAACATGTGTTTTTGTATATGAATTTGTCGGTAAAATTTTTTTAATAATTTTAATTTTAAATTCAAACAATTTTTAACACTTTAAATATTAAACAAAAATTTAGTTGATAACAATATTTTATTATCGTATTTTTAATAAATAATTAATACTGATTAAGAAACAATTTTATTTGGGAAGTTTTATTATTTGAGAATTTTCAAATTCGTTAATATTATAAACTGTTCAGGAATTTTATTAGTTTTGGAATTGTATTTTTCGGGACAGAGAGTTTTACCGAGTCGGGAGTTTTATTTTTCGGGATATTTTAGCTGTCCTCGTAGAATTACAGAAAATTTGCTCTAATTATAATCCCGGCGCTCGATCTTGTTAATTTTTTCCTACCGTATTAATAAAGAAAAATTGTACGGAAATTTTTGATACCACAAAGTTACAGATAATCACAATTAAAAATTTAAAAATTCGCTGTACATTCAATTTTTATTCT
>NC_046659.1:29072207-29077632 GCF_010883055.1 Belonocnema kinseyi | reverse complement strand
ATTTAAAGCTCACGTGTTTTAAATTTATGTTTGTATCACATATTTATACAATTATTGTTATTTTAAATTAAAACAATAATTTAAAAAAATTAAACATCAAAAAAAATTTCTATAATAAAAATATTTGATCATTGTATTTTTAATAAATAAATACTATTGATCACAAAACTGTTTTCTCAATTTCTGCAATTCGGGAATTTTCTAGTTTGTATATTTGATCAATAGACAGCATTCGGCCTGGAGTTTTATTATTCGGGAATTTTCAAATTCGATAATATTGTAAACTGTCCAGAATAACGTTTTTATAAAAATATAATTATAATTCCAAGTGATAGGGAAATTGTTCTTTCGGGTTTTAGATGTTAAGACGACAGTTCCAAGCCAGATTACGTTTCGCATTGGCAAACAATATTATACGAACAGAATTTCACTGACACATTCGTAAAAAATATCATGTTCCATAAAGTATATTTTAAAATAAACTTTAAATTATTATAATTGATACAGCTTATTTATTTTAAATTTATTTTTAATTGAAAATGGGTTATAAAGTTTTAATCGCGAGTTTCCATTTGTTAAACTTCTAAGACTTTCCAATTGAAACAGTTTAATTTTTAACGTTTAAATTGGAATATTCTTCAATTTTAAACAAATTCCGAATAGTGTTGTGAAATCAATTCTGATTCACTTGTGAATCCTTGGTGTCCACTTCAATTAAAGAAAGAATCATACTTTATATTCGCAGTTGATAAACTAAAAACGATTTCTATCTAAAATTATAAATTTGAAACGCTTATAATTATAATATAATAGGAAAAAAGCAATTTAAGGAATTAAAAAAAAACTGTTCAAACCAAACTTGGACCAATTTCTTTTCTAAAAATTCATAAATTTCCCGGTCAAAAAATTAATTCACTGCCATTTGCCTATTTTTCCCAGCCTCACAAAATCCCCGTCAATTTCCGTTCAAGCTCCAACCTGTTTCAAATAAAAATTTATAAGAATATTTTACTTATTTTTCACATTAGTAATTTATAGCCTTTAAAATTGAATAGTTTTAGGTCAAACATAAAAAAGTAGAATAAAATTTTCTATTTATAGCGTTTTTATTATATCTTGAACAATTTAAACCTCTGAAATTTTTTTCAAGTTGTTTAAAAACTGTTCTTTAAATACTTTTTGTGTATAAGAAACAATTTTCTTCCATCTAATAACTATTTTGGAGTAGAAAGAAGTGAAAAGAAACACAATTATAAAATCTGATTTTTTTATTGTGATTTCGTAATAAAGGAAACAGCTATTTATAAAATAATTTATAAAAAGGGCTTATAATTTTTGCCCAAAGAAGATAATTTCCAAATAGTTTAGGCTGTACTACTGGACCTTGCTTTCAACCGGAAACGTATTTATTTTTTATATTTACCTTCCCAAGGATGAGTGTTGTGAAAATTGAAAAACTAAACTTCACCAAAAAATGCGTTTGCATTTGAAGTTTAGCTTTGAATCTTAAAGAGAAATTATAATTTCGTGCTTATCCAATTTGAAATTTAAATTTTTTTCAGTTCATAATAGTTTTGTTATTGCATTTATATTTTGACACAATCTAAATTAAATTTTGTCATTTGGACAATCTTTGTTAAATTAACACCAAAATATTGACAAATATATTTTTTATGAATTAAAAAATTGAGAAATAACAAAGGGCAAAATAAAGAAAACAAACATGCATTAAAGGGATTGCGAGGTTGCCTTGTTTATCTTCTTTCCTTACTTATTTTTTTGGTACGCAAAGTTTAACTTTTTATTTATATGATATTTTATAATTGTAAAAAAAATTGCGATAGTCAAAGAATGACATTTTGAACCTTTGTGCTTTATAGGTGAATTTTAATCAATGATTTCTGAACATCCTTGATTATGTCTGGTTTCATCCAAACATTATCCAATTCGTGAATTTGCTTTCATTTACTCCTTATTATGTATTCATTATGTATGTATTCTCCTTATGTGTGCTTATCGAATGTCTCGAAGAAAATGTTCAGATTTCCGAAATGTTGCGACATTAGTAACATTAATAACACAGAAAATTGTTAATAGCATTTTAGATAATTAACACATTCATTAGCTCTTTTTAAGGTAAACAACTTTTATCTATTTATTTTTTTCATTGCTTATGTCGTTTGTCCAATCACTTATATCCTATATTTTTAATGTTGTTTTTTTTCCGAATAAAACAAAAACTACGCTTCGTATCAAAAAGTAATTGATAAAAAACTTTTGGATCTTTTGAAGGTGCACAATTTTTTATTTCTCTTCTTTTCTCCGCATCTTGCACAGTTTGATCACTAACTTAAATTTATGATTTTTCATTATTTTTGGTTCTTTCAAAATTTGAATTTTCGATTATTCAAAACAATCTGAAAAGTTGTTATGATAATCTTGTAGGGCTCTCAAAAGGCAACGTTACAGATATATGTGGGTTGTTTCTTGGCTTCAACAATGGAGAGCATTCAAATAAGCTATAGAAATTTTAAAAAATTCTCTTGTTTTTATAATAATTAGTTAAATTCAACAAAAAAACTCAGGAAAGTAATTAGGACTCATAGTTCTAAAGTTTTTGGTTTGAAACTTTTCAGAAGTCGACAGTGTCAAAATACAAAAGGAAGCGTTTAAACTTCAGCATAACTATTTTGCAAGGAAATACTTTACTATCCAACAATTATATTTCAAATTAGAAGTATTTTAGCAATTAAATAATTATTCCATTCAAAATTATTCAGTTTCGAAAATTGGATTATAACTTCAAAGTCTTTGAAATTAAAATGTCTTAAACGAGAGAAATTTGAAATGAAAACAATTAAAATTATAGTGTAATTATTTTCTACTAGAAGCGTAAGAATAAAATAATAATTATTAAAAGAAACTAATTTATAAATTTAAAATTTCAGTATTTTTAAAATTTTGAATATTCTTCGAGGATAACCTGTCAATTCAAATTATTTAATTTTAAACGTTTTAAATTAAATCACCTATGATTCGGCAATACATTTTTTTCAGCTTTAGGATATAAATAATTTAAAGCTGCATTAAGCAGATTATTCGATTTCAAACCTCGTGAAAAATTGGAATTAATGTAAAGCCTTTGAACTCGAAAACTTTTTATAAGGAGAGGAATTTTAAATTGAAAGGTTTTAATATATTTTCAATTTAAAACATTCAAATTGAGTAATTTTATAAACAGAAATTTCAAGAATTGTATTATTTGAAATTTTTTCATATAATTCATTTGAGTCATCGAGAAAAAAATATTACATTTTAGTAGAAACGACTTTTTTTTACGTAAAAAAATTAGTTCAGGAAATATCCCGCGCGCCAAGGTGAACAATCCGTCGAGAGGGAAAAATGGGTTAAGCAAAATCTGCTGTTTGCGTGAAGAAACTCACTATCTTCGTTTTGACGTGAGTCTTCTTTACGTGTACGCTGCAACGCGAAAATGACCCGCACGTCAAATTTTAGAGAGTAACTTTTTTCTCCAAGACGGCAGAAATAATCACGGCTATTCACATTGAAAAAAATTATTAGAAAACAAAATTTCTTCACTTATTTATTACATGAAAACATTTGTTTACAAGATTTAAGAAGTAAGAAAAAAATTTTGATTGGAATATATTGATTTTTGAAGAACAAGAAGCTTTAAGCATTATAACGCTAGGCGTAAATAATTTTAACATATCTTTCTTTTAATTTAATAAACTCAATATTATAATGGAAGTCTTAATATTGTCATGTTCATTGTAATTTTTACATTATGTCTAATTGTCTACTGTGTTATGAATTGCAGTTCGAAGAAAGTTGTGAATCATACAATAGAGCGGAATTAAACTTCGGTTTTCAATCAAGATCTTTGAAAAGGAGTATACAATTTTTGACAAAATAAGTCTGAGAAAAATGGTCAGATCATTTATTTTTTGGTTGGATTTATAATTTTATTCAAATATGAAATTCCCTCCTAATTTCTTTTTAATTATGCATGAAATAAACATTGCTAATATCTTTTTCAAATAAAAAAGTGGGGTTTTTTGCATGATTGTTGTTATTTTTCTTTAAAAAACCTTTTTTGTTAATGAGGTAATTAATTTATAATGCATAAGCCTTTAAAATGTTATAAAAGAAACTGAAAGTTAATCAAATATTTAAATTATTAGAAAATAAATTTATTTACGAACAAATTAAAAAAGCAAGTTTTTATTAAAGGAAAGAATTTTAAATAATTATTTTAGCAAAATCAAAAATTTTTAATGGAATTAAATATGCAATAATATAGACTATTAAAGTACTTAATAGTTCTGTGAATTTATAGCATTGGTTTATATTATTTTTCATGGTTGCAGTTTAAAAAATGTATTTATCGCATATATTAAAATAACAAAAAGACGAAAATTATGGACATTTTTTTTTGTCGTTTTTTAGTATTAAATGATAATAAAAAAAATTAAGCACACTTACATTTTTTCTTAAAGTTTAGGTAGTTTTTTCTTAATTTTCTTTGACTTTCGAAAATGCTTCTTACACTTTACGGCTGTTAAAAAACTCATATACCACTTAATTCACTAATATTTAAAAAATTCAACATTTTAGAAGACTTTGTCTAGGTCTATAAGGAAATTTATGAAAAAAATTTTTTATAAGTTTTTATAAGCAAATTTCTTTTCAGAATTTTTATTTCTTCAACCAGAAAAAAATAGTAAGGACATACAACCACAATTCTGGTTGATTAAACCAGATAGCTTTTTTAGTTTATTTAAATTTAAATAAAACTTAACTGTATCTTCAAATTCACTTTTCAACTAATTTCAAAAAAAATTATAACTTAAATAAAAAATAAACTTTTTAATTCAAATTTGTTATTACTATTTTATACTAACATCTTGTCTACATTTTGGGCATAATTTTGATTTCAAAGAGTCTTTAGAGTTTTCTAATTCGTTCAAGACCTTTCCTACACCATTAAAATTATTTTTCCTTTCACTTATAAAGTAAAATTAGACTATTACCATTTTAGATTTCAAATGAACTATAATTTGGCGCGACCGAATATATAGCTGCCTGTCGCGCCTCTACAAACAGACAGAGCTGTCTGATCGTGGATGAAATTTACCCCCACCATACCTACCATTTGGGAGCCGCAAAACAGAAAGTGCATGATTACCACTGTGAGTTCGTATGTAAGCCGAAAATGCACGATTCGACTTCGGAGTTCTGCTGTACGATGATTGCCGATCTGAAGGCTTCGGAACACTTCGGTGGTCTTCTATTTATATCTCGCTCCATATTTGAAAGAAATTGAAGAAATTAGCGATTTGGATGTTTTGCGTGATTCTTAATTTCATGCATGCATCGATGTTCAGGTTATGTTTTCCAGGTG
>NC_046659.1:29060373-29072107 GCF_010883055.1 Belonocnema kinseyi | reverse complement strand
AATAGCAATAATATCCATATTATGTACACCTGGAAAACATAACCTGAAAATCGACGCATGCATGAAATTAAGAATCACGCAAAACATCCAAATCGTCAATTTCTTCAATTTTTTCAAATGGGGAGCGAGATATAAATAGAAGACCATCGAAGTCTTCCGAAGCCTTCAGATCGGCAATCATCGTACAGCAGAACTCCGAAGTCGAATCGTGCATTTTCGGCTTACATTCGAACTCACAGTGGTAATCATGCACTTTCTGTTTTGCGGCTCCCAAACGGTAGGTATGGTGGGGGTAAATTTTATTCACGATCTGGCAGCTCTGGATGTAGGACCTAATATCTTTCACTACATTTACACTTAGTGATAAGTTGTGTGTAATAACACTTAGGAATGTTATTTTTGTTTAGTTTTTAAATTATTATTGTGACAAAAACGTGTGTTTGTTGTAAAAAACTTTGATAATAGTGCAGCTTCCACCAGCAAGTAATATTTTACTCTAATTGAAATGGGTTTAATATGAGTTGTGTACTGTATTGAGTATTTTGTTGCAGGTTTCTCAGAGACTTGGAACTTGGAAAACAATCGATGGAAATCACTGGTGTTTTAGTTGTAAATAAAAATTCAACAGTTTGTAGTAATAATTTCGAAAAACTTTCATTACATCAAACTGGCGGTTATACCACTGTGAGAAGATTAATTACAAATGCAGTTCCTTCAATCGCTTTGATTAATAAACCAATTATAAATACTAATATTTGAAAATCAAAAAATGATTCAGAATCAAGCATAATTTTCCAAATTGAGAATGCTACAGCGAAGAACATACAAAGCAAAGAAAGTCGCAAAATGTAAATTATCTTTTTTATTATAGCAATATTGTATCAATAGCATAAACTTAAGAAAATATATTAGATTTTTAGAAAACATCCAAATCTCAAAAGTGAGTTATACCAAAACTAAAAATTTTCGATTTACAAACGGAATACAATACTATAGTATATCTAGACAGGATTTTGCTTCCGATGAGTCATGGAATAAATTTATTAAGTTTATAATTGATAAAAATCGTCAAATTGGAGCCATACGTAGATACAAGTTGAGACAACGGAATAAAATTGGCAATTTGAAAAATTTAATTATTGAATTGAAAAAGAATAATGTTGTAGCAGCTTTAGAATATCTTAAAGTTAATTTATTTTTTTTGTGAACAAATTTACAATATGTTAAATTATTCATCGTAAGAGAGGGTTCATTTCTATGATACTTAAAATTGTCACATTGATGAAATGAGAATGTCCTAGATTTTTAGAATTTCTTATATATATTTTGATAGTCTGGAATAATCATGAAATATTTTATAGATTTTTTTTATATTTAGCAAATTATAATATAAATAATTTTATCACTTTTTTTGTAAATCGTGTATGAGGTCAGATTTTTACTCGAGCATGTTATTCTCTAGCTATTAATTAAGCTTATAGTTATTTACAGCATAGAAAATTATTTTTTCATCAATATACACATTATTCATATATAATATTATCATAAAATCTACATTAAATGAAATGTTTAAAAAACAGTCATCTGATTAAAAATTTATTTTAGCAACATGTATATAATTACTGGAGGATGTTCTTTCAAAATCATAAATTGTTATGATTAATTATTTTGAATGAGATTATTTTAATCGATTAATATGTACTAACATTTAAATATTATCATTCGAACAGGGCTTGTCTGAGCATGTGAAGCAGCTGATACATAGGATGAAATATAGAAAAATTACTAAGGCTTATCCACCTCAATTAAAGACTTTTGCAAGAACCCTTCATTTTCATTCTCCTGCAGCTTATAAAATGGTGAGAAAAAGCTTTTTGAAAATTTTACCTTGTGTTGAAACGCTTAACAGTTGGTGTTGCTCAAACAATTATAAACCTGGAATAAGTGAAGAGATATCACACGTTTCAACGATGGTCATAAGTGAAAAATAAAAAGGGAAGACGTGTGTTTTCAACTTGACATTTGATGAGATGAATATTAAAAAATGGGCTTATTATTGTAAGAATTCAAATGAAAGGAAAGGATATGTTGATTTGGGAGGTCAGCTTCAAGATGTTGATTCCAATGGAGAACGACGAAAGCAGCCGAAGCTTTAGTATTTATGTTGGTGAATATCGATGGCGGTTTTAAAACACCAGTAGCATATTATTTGAATAATGGACTGATGGGAGAGGAAAAATCTATGTTAATAATTGACTTGTTAACTAAGTTGGATAGTAAGGGAATTAACGTTGTTAGTAGAACTTTTGACGGCAACGATACAAACGAGCTGCTCCAACAAGTAAATTTTTCAATAATGTTAATGATTCATTTGACCTCTTGAATGCGATAAATAAATTTCGCAAAACACCAGGTCGAAATGGAATATCCAAAGAAAATTTGCCTGATTTAAAGATCAAAATTGATGGATTAGTAAATTATTTTGAAAATTTAGAGGTAGATGTTTTAATAGAAAACAGGTTTGGTCAACTCAATAAGGGAAAGTGGCGTATTTTTAGAACTTGGGCGCGGGGGGTGGAGAGGCAGCGAGGGGAGTCAAATTAATTCTCCTGACCATCGCAGATGGTGCAAATTGGTGTCAAAAGCGCGTGCGCCGAAAATGATTTGTTGTCATTTGTTACTGTCACATGTTGTCTGGTGTTGTCACCGTATGAGACCGTCACCTGAAAACGGTTTTTCGTCTGCCGGCATCACCTTAATAAAAAGGATTTCTTTAAAACAAAAACTGGTGTGGTTATAACATATTTAAAAAACTGTATATCACAGGTCAACTCTGCTTCAGAAAAAATAAAAATTCATACGTATGCACATCCTAACTCGTTTCGTAATTATCTTTCTCTACTTAAAATACAAAAATAAAAGCAAAATTAAGTAAATGAGAAACGTAAAGTGAGAAATTGAATTATAATTAACTTTAATTTCTTATTTTGCGTTTCTTGTTTCCTGAATTGTGTTTTTATTTATCCTCTTTTCTTACGTTATTTTACTAGTCAACGCATCTAAGGAGGGAGCATGCACATATGTAGCGACCAACAGATGCATGCTTGTGCAGTTCTCATGCTCAATGCAGATGTTGAATTTCGCCATTTATTTCCCACGCAGTTAATCGAGCCTGATAGAAAATAAGGAAAAAAAGTGAAAAAGAAAATTTGCCACAAAATGGACTTATATCGGCTTATAAAAAGTTACTCTTGAATAACGTAAATGTTACTGTTCCTGCCTCCGCAAACGTAACGATCCAATACAATACCTTATTAATATCAGATGCTACTGAAAAAGTTCTAACGGGGAAAAAAGCCAGAGGAAACAGAATCTTTAACCGAGTCGAAAAAAATTAAAAAGCAGAGAAAACGAACTCCAAAACCTCGTAAAACTACTGTCATTCCAATAAATTAATTATTGCATTCAAGTTGTAGTCTTTTAGAACATGATTACTTTAGAGCAAGTTCATTGGTGGAAACAGATTACCTAGATCAAGTTATTAAACATACTGCTGGAGCCGTTGTGCACTCACTGAAAGGAAAAATACATTGCGAAATGTGTTTATCAATGCTAGTCGATTTGCAGAATGAAAAATCTAACTTAACAATATTGAAAGATCGCGGAGGTTTATTATATGGCTCTGATGATGTAAATCTAATATGTCATTGCACAGAAAAGATTCGATTCAATAAGGATTAATTATTTTCCAAAAGTATTAGTTTTCTAATAGTGACAGAAACTTTGATGAACCTTCTTTTATTTTTAATAACGAAAATCATATCGTAGAATAGGAAATTTTACATGACCACCGACAACAACTTATATACTTGGTTGTACAAAACTATGTTGACAAAAGATTGAAACATGAGAGTGAGAAATTAAATGATTTGGAGTATCGAATTAGAATGCAAATAAATATTTGTAATATTGTTTTATACAATTGAAGTAGTTATTTTCGTTATTGATGAATGTTTCAATCAAATTTGTAAAAACTTACTACAGTATTTTTTTCTGACGCTATATTAATTTTACTTCAATCTTGATTGTTATAGAAATTTACTACAATAATAATTATTTTATTTGAAAAAATTTTTTTTCCTTATCTCTAGTCTTAACAATATAATTCAAAATGTCATTTCATAATTTATTATTGATTAATTTTATCAAATTATTTTTCAATTTTATATTTTACAACGATCCTCTCATTTTATTTTAAAAGCTATCAATCTTTTATATTACATATCAAATAACCTTAGTTCAAGTTTTTTAAAGATATTATACAATAAACGATTAATGAAATCCAAAGAGGAAGAGTCCTCTACTGTTAGTTATAATTTTGCTCAATACAGGAAAATGTTCGTCGTCTCTATTACTTTACTTATTTTGTTTACAATTCTCTTATGATTTTAAAGTAGACCTAGTTATTTATTTGAACTTATTTATTTACATTTGCAATTGATGCTAATATTAAATTATAATAATAAGGATATCTACAAAGTTCATTATTTGCCTTTATGTTTAACCTCTTCCGGTCTGTGTTTATTGTGGTGGCAATAGTTTGAAATCGTCCACGCCAGTGGAGTGCATGCGCGATTAAACAGAGACAGAGAGAGGTCTTTGATATCTCTCTCTCTTTCTATCCATACGACATTCCCACTTACACGAGTCCCTATGTCTCCCCCACTCCATCTATAATATCTCTATGGACGTCCCATGATTGCACAATTGCGTTGCGTTTTGCATAACGTTGTATTTGCACGTCTATCAATTGGCCGCCGGCTAGAAGGAAAATCATAAGACTAAAATCATATGAGTCAAATGACTAGACATTATAGCCAATCACAATGTTTCTCTGAATAACTAGGAGAATATTATTATCTAAAATGTCTAGTGAATTGACGCATTACGCAAAACGCAACGCAATTCTGCAATCATGGGACGCCACCCTTATTATTCCTTTGTGTAGGTATTCACTTGTCCAAAATTTCATTTTCCCTAAAACTGAGGGTGGCGTCCCATGATTGCAGAATTGCATAAAGCGTCAATTCACTAGACTTTTTAGCCAATAATATTCTCCTAGTTATTTAGAGAAACACTACATTAGCTATAGTGTCTAGTGATTTGACGCAATAAGCAAAACTAAGGTACTATATTAGATGGGAATATGCAAGCTGCCATGCTGGTTCTTCGCCAAATTCAAAATCGCTAAATTGATATAGAATGATATAAATACACTTACATGATATAGATTACTTGTTTTTAAATCATACTGAAGCATTGTTATCAAAAAATAAATTATAAATAAAATTTCGTGATATAATATATGAAATATTTAAATTCGACTATATGATTTTTTAACCCATACATTTGCCAAGTAGCTCTTACAAAAATTATGATTGCAAAAGAAATGTTACTCAGTTTATAAATAGGCGTGCGCTAAAATTAAAATTATATGATTTTTTGCATAAATATTAACAAATAATAAAATAATAATAGACTATAGGTCAAACATTAATACAATACCTTTTCAAGAATTTATTATGATAGCTATTTATGTTTCGCATCATACGTCATTTTTATTTGCGTGGGTTAATGTGCGTCGTTCTGTAGAAAAACGAGCTCCTAACCTTATATTCTTCTGGACCTAATTTCGCTTTAATATATCAAAAAAATGCTCATGGGCAATTTAATTACATGTAAACATAATCTTAAGACCCCCTTTATTTGAATTATATTGTATATATTTTATTGTATTGTATATGTAATATATTGAATATATTATATTATATTCTTATATTCTAAACTTAATTTTAATTGAACGATACCACATGCTTATCGCGAAGTTTCCCGCGAACTGTCCCGGAACCAGAATGGCGGTTGCATATTCCTGTCTAATATAGTACCTTAGCAAAACGCAACGATATTCTGCATAATGGTATATTTGCACGCCTGTCAACTGGCCGCCAGCCAGCAGAAAAATCAAAAGTTTAAAAGAGATAGAGATTACTTTTGGTTTAATTTTCTGCTCTCTGTCTCTCTTACTCTTATGACTTTTCTGCTGGTTGGCGACCAGTAAACAGGCGTGTAAGTACACCATAATGTGTCAAATCACTAGACATTTCAGCCAATCACAGTGTTTGTCTGAATAACTAGGAGAATATTGTTGGCTGAAATCTCTAGTGAATTGACGCATTACGCAAAACGTAACACAATTCTGCAAACATGGGACGCCACCCTAAGGAGATCCTTGCGAAGTTAGCATCCCAATTTTCACTAATTTGGAAATATTGAATTTTTTCTTTTTTTAATCTTTTGTTGGTCGTTTGTTGGAATTTTTTGATCGACTTTCGACGTTTGTTGGTAAAATTGCAAAAGTTATTAATATTTAAAGTTTCGGGTGCAAACTTCACACTAGCACAAGAGAAATGTTTGCTAGCGCTTTAATTTTTTATACTTTCCAAAAATTCTTCGCCGAATCATTTGTTGGTCGTTTATTGGTGTTTGTTGGTCAATTTTTAATGTTTTTTGTTCAAAATTGAAACAGATATTGGATTTTGAAAAATTGCTTGCACCCGGTATATAATTATTAGAGATGGGACAAGCAGTACTTCGGCTACTGCTTGCCCTCCGGCAGGCAGGTCCTTCTGCTTGCCGGACTCGAGTTTTAAACTTCGGCTCCTGCTCCCTCCGGCTGCCGGAGGAAGCAGTAGGTAGTAACTTCGGCCGGATTTCTACTGCGTTTTTTCTCCTACTGCAAACTTCGGCGTCAAGTATCTGAAGCCCTGAACCCTTTTTTTCTGCGTCTTCTGACTTTTTTTTTCGAACGCTTTATTTACTTTTCCTATTGCGTTCAGAAAATCAGAATTCAATATCAGCAATTCAATATTGAGAAAATGAGAATTTAAAAAAATTTTAATAACGAAATTATATTGACTTTTAATTTTCTAGGTGATTCGTAAATGAAATATAAATTATTTGTTTTATTTAGATAATAAAATAACACACGAAACATGTGTGTAGTAGATAAAATCTGTTATTTTCTAAATAATTATCTCAATGTTTTCCTCAAAATTTTTTAGTAATAAATAGTAGCGAATTAAGATTCACATATAACTCACAGATTTGTCTTTCTCTATAGGTACTGTGCTAAACAGTACTGTTGATGAAAATCGTATCATATCTTCAATGCCAGTTGAGAGTTCTTGTAATTTCGCATGCACATTAAGATTCACTTAATTAATGGAAATATTAACCGATTTTCATCCACTTTTTCATTTCCTTAAAATTATATCAGGAAAGTGATTCAGCTAATTAGAAGTTAATTCAGCAATTTCTAAAAGATTTGACTTATTTAAACAGCCTTAAATCTATGACAAGGAAACGGTTATTATGAGTTAATTAATGATTAATTAATATCTAAAGAAGTAAAATAATACATTTTTTTATTATAATAATATGATAGCATTTTGTAAAGAATTATTAATTAATTATTTATTTTCAACTTAAATTGAAAACGTTAAGCGAATAGGCGAAACATGAAGATATTTTAACGCTTAAAAAGTATTTTCATATCCGACAGAGACATTTGTAAATCCTTTTTAAAATCCGCTTTAGAAAATTCAGCTACGTCCTCTTTTTCAACATTATCCGAGTGCGAATATCATGAAATCTGAAAGTGGGAAAATTAGAGCATTTATATATTTGATTTAAAATATATCATATTTCTGCGGCGAATATAATTTCTCTTTATTGAATTAAGAATTGATAGGGACAGACGTCATTTAAGCGAAATTAAAATAAAAGTAATTAATGAAAGAATTATTTATTTCAATAAAATTTAAAAAATAATTGTACTTTCTTCATAAAATGTGATAGTTTAAATTTTCTTAGTACTAAAATTTTTGACACATTAATTATTAAAACAAGTAATCATTGTTTATTTAAAAATTTCTAAACATTGAGCCAGACATGTCCACTTTTTCTCAAAATGGTATACGATGCTACTTTTTATTGAATACTTGTAAAATTTTGGTACATTTCTTCTCAGTTTGAACAAATTTCTATTTATTTGAACAATTTATACTTGCTCAATCAATTTTTTCCAATAACTTAAAAAAATAAAATAGAATACAATTATTTTTCTGATTTTATAGTATATAGAAAGAATATTTTAACCAGCTTAAAATGTTTAAAAGAATGCAATTTGGTTGAACAATTATTTTTACAAGCATGTTTTTAAAATCGCATTTTCTGAATTAAACGTAATATTTAATGCATTCAATAATACGAAACAGAACAATCGAATCGTGTGTTTGGAAACTGTCTTCTATAATTTGTGAGTACTTTTAGCAAGTACTGGTTTTGTTCCTCATTTCTCGTTATGAAACTATCTAAGTCCAAAATTTCAAATATTGAAGTCACAAGAAGAGAAGCGTTTGCCATATATTTAGGTGAATTTCGTATATTTTTTGTGGTTTGTTAATTAGTTTCTTTTTGTATTGGAAAATACAATTTTTAAATTAAAGAAAACATTCAAATGAAAATGAAAATAACAATCTTTGAAACAAATTTTAATTAATAGCTAAGATATCGAAAGTTAGAGCAATTTATTTAATAAAATTTGTTCTCATTTGTGCTGTAAACGGTTGTTTGAAAAATAAAAAATTACGGGCACAATTGTTGAAAAAAGTTTTGTTTTTTTCTAGATCCGCAACTTCTTACTATAGCAAAAAGAAAGGTTGTGCTTGGCGGCTCGAAGTATACTCATTTTCGCGCAGGAAATAAAAATTATAAAAACCTGTCTTAAAAAAACGAAAATCCAAAAAATTTTATTATTTTTAAAAATGTGGAAAAACTAAAACTTGTGCTGAGTTGTGCTCGGCAAATGCAGTCATTATTTTCTATAACAAAAGTGCGTGAGATCAACATTTCTCATATTCAGCATAATTTTTATTTGTTCAAATTTGTGTTTTTCTTCTTTTTTTTTTAATTTTTATATTTTGGGTTTTAATATGACAACTTTGGTTGTTACGTAATTCTATTAGAGAGAATAAAGTCTGCATTTATCGAGCACAACCCAGCACAAGTTGTATTTTTTCAAAATTTGACTATTTTGAATCTTTTATGATTTGTCAGTTTTACATTTTGAGTTTTAATGTGAGAACTGTGGATCTCGCGTAATTTTGTTAGAGGGAATAAAGACTGCAGTTGTCAAGCGCGACTGAGTACAAGTTTTAGGGTTTCCAAATTTTTAAAATAATAAAATTTTTTGATTATTTTTTCAACGGTCAGTTTTTTGGAATTTTTCGTTCCTACACAAAATTGTGTATACTTCGAGCCGCCTAGCACAAATTTTGCTTTTAATTTAGTAAAACTTGAAAACTATTTACGGCACAAATGGGCACAAGTTTACCACAATTTAGCACAAATTAGATTTAAAAAAAAAGTTTGGGGGTCTACCTTCCGCGATATCTACTTCACGCTATATTTTTAAAATATACTTAATTTTTTAATAATTTTTTCCTAAGAATTGACATTATTCTTGAATAAATCACAAAGAATCATTAGTATTTATAAACTTACAGTACTCAATATTTGAAATTCACCTCCGTCATTTTGTACTTCAGAAATAATATTTTCTTCAGCTCCTCAAAGTTCTCATAATTTTTATTACAAAAATCTTCCTTCTTCAAACAAACAGCCGGTGCACAAAGAAAGCGAAAAGCTACTTTGCTCAGTTTCGGAAAACGTACTGTATTTTTGAACCACCAATCCCTGGGACATTCCTTTCGGTTCAAAAGTTTGTCCAGAAAGAACATGCACTTAGCCAATACACTGTCACTAGTAAGCAAATTTTATTAGTGACATTGCACGTAAATCTACTAACAGTTACACTGATCCATTCACTGTTAATTCCAGACAATACTAATTCAACTTTCTTTTCCATTTTTTTAAACATGATGGGAATCACTTCCGTGGAAAAAACAGTTTCGTCTGGAAGTTTGTATTGCGGAATGCACTTGGACAACAAACGAATGAAACCTTCTTTCCTCAAGATTGTAGGGTCCTGATCTAAAACAATCATTTCGACGATTTCTTCGCTCAATTGTAAACGTCGGGTGTCATTTTCACTCCATTCTTTAACACGTTGTTTGTTTTTTTTTTGCTTGTTCCAATATCAATGTCGTTCGTCTCGCAGTATTTGGAATGGTGTGCAATCAAATGCTCAAACAACGGAGTCGTCGAAGCTTTATGCCCTGAACCTCCAAGAGACACTTTAACACCACACAAACTGCATAAAGCCCTGGTAGCATCGTCATTGCACTCGCGAAATAAACGCGACACAACACTTCTCTTTTGCCCTACACCAGACATTTCATGTTACCGTATTGGAAAAATCAAAATCAAAATAACACAGCGGTTTTTGAATTGAAGTCCCTTGTTAAGAATTTATGCAATATACGAAAAGCGATCCTTCGTACTTCGATTCCAAGAGGATACTGACAAGTGACTCAAGAGCAAGAAGGAATTTCTAGCGGTTTGCCAGGTAATGCAAGATAAAATGTAAAGGTATAAGAAGATGGACAGCATTAGCTCCAGATCGGCTATGAGGGGACAGGCTTTGCATTTGCTAAAAGCTGATGGATTTATTACTTAATGCGAGGTGGGTAATAGGAGTCACTGATGCGACCCCTGATAGTACGCCTACGCATAGGCCTCCTTTGGTCAGCATTGTCCATTCCTCAGAGTAGAGGTCGGACAAACGCACTTAAATCTCTTATCTCGTACCTGCGCGATTTTGGAGTTACTATTCAGTACCCAGCTCAATTTGACTTTATGTTCTTGTGCGAAATGGTGGATCAAGAGTCTATGGCTTAGTATATAAATTTCGAATTAGGTTTCTAGCTTTCACATTTTACGATTTTCCAACATCTACGAGGGTGGATCAAATATAAACCGGAATTTTACAAACACTTTTCTTAGCCAATCGCAAGCACTTTCACAGTGTAGGCTCTTGTAATGTAGGGTATTAGGAGTGGGTAAAACGCTTGGTGAGCTGTTTGACTCAGTCAATTCGTCAGTACAGCTATGAGTGAGCAACAGGTTCCAGCGTCCGTTGCACAACGGGTTATAATAAAGTTTTTAACTAAAGAAGGCGTTAAACCGTGCGAAATTTTGACACGATTGAACGATCAGTATGTGGATGATACTCTGTCTAAAACTCAAGTGTTTGATTGGGCCAAAAAGTTTAAGAGTGAACGAGAAAGTGTTAAAATGTGAGTCATAATCGACGTCCAAGATCAAGTGTCTCTGGCGATAACATTGGTGCAGTTCGTGACCTTATTGAAAGTGACAGGCGGTTCACTATTCATGAAATCGCTTTACAGGTGGGCATTAGCTATGGAAGCGCTCAAAGAATCATTAAAAATCATCTTGGTTTCAAAAAAATCTGTGCCCGATGGGTCCCGAAGTTATTGAACGAAGATTAAAAAAACATCCGACTGCGAATCAGTAAGAGACATCTGAATCGATTTCGGCGGGAGGGAGAGACTTTTTTGAAGCATATCGTGACATGTGATGAAACATGGGGGCATCATTACACTCCCGAGTCCAAGATGGCGAGTAAAGAATGGCGAAGGAAAGACGAAGCCGGTCCTGTGAAAGCCAAAACCCGTCTCTCAGCCGGTAAGGT
>NC_046659.1:29043992-29060273 GCF_010883055.1 Belonocnema kinseyi | reverse complement strand
AATGCCAGGCCACATACGGCGGGTGAAACGAAACAAAAACTGGAGGATATGCATTGGGAAATCCTTGAGCATCCTCCATACAGCCCAGATTTGTCACCCTGTAACTATCATTTGTGTGCGCCCATGAAAGATGCACTTGGAGGATTGCGATTTGACAAAAATCAAGATGTTGAGGAATTCGTGCGCAATTGGTTGATGACTCGACCTCAAAGTTTCTACGAGCAAGGAATTAACAAGCTTCCAAACCGCTGGAAAGAATGTGTAGAGCGTGAAGGACACTATGTAGGAAAATAATCAATAGTATTCTTGTATTATTTTATAAATAAATAAATATTAAAAAAGAGTTCCGGTTAATATTTGATTCACCCTCGTACGTTGCTTTATTCAGAAAATGCATTTAGCACTGACCTTCCAAGGGCGGTTCATGCTAATGTTTGAGAGGAGGCGATTTCGAATGTTCTTTAACGAATGTTTAAATGCGCGGAAGAGGGGGGAGGGTTCTGGCTCCCCAATAATTTAAAAATTAGTTTCAAATTGAATAGAATGAGGCGATAAATTCCACTGTCTAACATTGGATACAATTGTTACCGTTAATAATCAATTTTTCGTGTATAAATGCTCCTTTTTGGTTGACAATTTCTCTGTTTTGGTTGAGGACTTAAACATTTTGTTAAAAATCTGTCTTTCTTTTGTTAAATTATATTATTTTTTAGTTAAAATTAAAAATATAATTAAATAAAATATAAATAAAATAATAATTTTATTTTATAAATAAAATAAAATATATTAAATATTATATTATAATAAATATTATATATTATTATAGACTTCATCTGTTTGCTGTTAAAGATTGCACAAATTTTTTTCAATCTTTATTAATTTTGAGGGTACGAAAATTCTTTTTAACTGAACATTAAAATAAAATTGAACCTAAATTAATATATCATAATATTAATATATAATAATTTAAATCAATTATTATTATTTTTTGTAATTTCTCTTTTGTAATGGATAATTCCCAACGCAATTCGTCCAAAACACCCTTCGCTAAATCGTCCCCCGTCACTTCTGGACGACCAAATACAAATTCGCAAATTTCAAATTTTATTTATTATATCTGAGAAGGAGGAACCATCATATGCGCCCCTGAGTGACTTCGCCCTTGCTGACTTCTAAATTTTGCAGTTTGCACTTTAGCAGCCTGCATTGTAATTTGGAACCTGGAACTAGTCGGTGGACAACCGCTGAGGGTTGATACTTAACGAAGAAATAACTGTGCAAGCGATTTGTGATTCCAATTTGTACACAATTTTGTTTCCAATAATGAGTGAAAAAGACAATGTGGCGTGAAGTTTGTTGGAGTGTATTGAAAAGCACGAAGATTGCTTAAAAATCAAGTGTAACGTATTTAAAAAGGAGTTTATTGTGTCGCGAAAGGGTTACGAAAATGCAATTTGTCTAACAAATTTTGTCTTCAGCCGTTTAATAGCTTGGATGCAAGAAGAAGTTGAGGAATGTGACAGTGCTTCATCACTTTTTTTAAAACATGTTTGGGACATTAATCATTCACGGGCAAAAGAACTTCACTATGCTATTTGAGAAATGATAGCAGTAGATAATGAGCCTATTTCGTTTGTCGAAAAAGCCGGGTTTGAAAGGTTAATGTCTAAAACTTCACCACATTATAAAGTTCCATGCCGAAAATACTTCACAAAGACCATTCTACCTGACATATACAGCAGGGTTAAAGAAGTTGTAAAAACTGATGTGTGGACTTGTAAAGAAACACGTTACAGTTTCATTAGTTTAACTGCTCACTGGATAGGCGATAATTTTGAGAGAAAAAGTGCTGCACTAAGTATCAAAGTATTTCCTGGCAGACATACGGGAGAAGCAGTATCCGAAAAATTAACAGAACTATTGTCATTTTGGGATATCGATAAAATCAAAGTACATTTGCTAATGCGAGAAAATGGTGGCAATATAAAGAAAGGGTGCAGATTATGTGACATTTCTAGAGGCTGATTTGGAAACCCGATTTAAAGACTTGGAAAGTAACTTCAATTTCACAATGGCAACATTTTTGGATCCACATTCCAAAGCTGATCTTTTATCAACAGCTTCCTTAGAAGACATTAAGGATTGCATAAAAATGACAATGGAAGGAGGTACTGATGAACAATCTACTGGAACAGGTTCGGAGATAGGAGGTGAAGCCGGTATGAATGAAGAAACGAGAGAAGATATTGCGCCAACAAACGATGAAGATATAGATATGGAAGATTGTTTTACCGAACTTATGTCGAAAGCAACAAAAAATGCAAAAGTCGTTGTAACGAAGGAAATTATTGAAGAAGAAATTGACCTCTACATTAGGCAACCACTTATCCAAAAAAAGTCATCTCCAGTTGAATGGTGGAATAAAGTGAAGTTCATGTTTCCAAATATCAGTGAACTTGTACCTCTTTATCTTTCGGCGCCATCAAGCAGTGTCTACAGCGAAAGACTTTTTTCTGAATCTGGTAATATTTCTGATAACAAACGTAAAAATCTGCTTCCGGAAAATTTGGAGCTGCTCACTTTCCTGTATCACAATTTGCCTTTGATAAACTACCATTACTAGAGGTGAGTTTAAGCTTAAGATCTTTAGAATACCTTTTTTAATATACACTTATTCCGAGCAGTAAAGTTAGTTCCTCGGTCCAGAAGTAGAATTTTTGTATCAAATTAAAACCCGTATAAGGGGCCATACTTAAATTACGTAATCGATTTTAGGCCCTCTCTAAATAACAAACTTCTCTGTAACAAACCTTAACCAAAATTTTCTACCCCCCCCCCCCCACCCTATCGCAGTACGTAATTTTTGGTTACCAGAAATGTTTTGCTAGTTATTGGTATTAAAATTAGACACGATGTTCGAAAAAATTTATAAAATCCTTGTTCATTAATATTTAAATACCAGCATTTTAATATTGTAGTACATCTAAAATAGAGACTTTCATGAACGGGATAAAATAGTACTTCAGACAAAAATTCTTGAACTTATTCATTTATTTCAAACAATAAATGTATTTCCCACTATAAAAGATGGCTTTTTATTCAAATTCTAATATTTTCAACAGAATAAATGAATTATTTACATAATGGTTAAATTTTTAACCTATAAAGATAAGCCCCCAACTAAAAATTGTCATACGTTATATTTCAATAAAAAAAGATGAAATTTATTTTAAAAATGTAAACCAAAATGACAAATTTTCAACAAATAAAGATTTTTCACTTATGAAAGAAATAAAAGTTTTTCTAAATTGTTGAAATTTCAAGCCAAAAGACGAATACATTGTTTACTGAAAAACATGAAATTTCAAACAAAGAAATTTTTTACCGAAAAAGGAGAATTTTTAAATAAAAAAGGTCAATCTTAAAGAACTATAAAACTAATTACATTTTCAGTTGAAAAATTAATTTTTAACAAAAAAAAAGGCTTTTCCAATAAAAAGTTAAATTTTCAACCTAAAAAGATAAATCCCCCGACTAAAAAGTATCATACTTTATGCTTCCATAAAAAAAGATGAAATTTATTTTTAAAAAATATAAACCAAAATGACAAATTTTCTACAAATAAAGATTTTTCAGCCATGAAAGAAATAAAGTTTTTCTAAATTGTTATAATTGCCTTCACTAACAAAAATCAAATAAATTTTAAACAATACAGTTGAACTTTTAACCAAGTAGTTGAATTTTCAATTTAAAAAACAGATACTTGAATTAAAACACATTAATTTTTAAATCAAAAAGATAAATTTTCAAAAAAAGTAATTCAATTTTTGGTTACGAAAGATTTCAGTTGACTTTTCACGATCAAAATATGAATTTTTAGACAAATAAATTTTAACGAAAAAATTGAATTTTCAATCGAAAAAGACGAATTTTTATTGACGACTTTTTGACCAAATTGTTGCATTTTTTATTTAAAAAATATTAGATTTCTCTTAAAATAGATAATCTTCTATTAAAAAAAACAAACAAGTTTTCAAAAAGTAGTTAATTTTTCATAAAAAGAATATAAATATGCAAGTTGAATTTTCAAGGTCAAAATATGAATTTTGTGAAAAATAAAAATTTGTACGAAAACAGAGAAATTTTTATAAAAACGAGTTTTTAACATGAAAATATAAATTGTAAAAAAAAGTAAATTTCCTATGAAACAATTAAATTTTCAATTATACAGTTGCATGTTTTTCCAAGGAAGATAAAATTTCACTTTAAGCAGATGAATTGTTAATATAACAAAAATTTCAATTTTTCATCCAGAAAAAATTTAAGTTTTTTTTTTACTACAAAATATTAATTTAAAACCGAAATTGAATTTTGTACAAAATGTTTAAATTTTCAACAGAACAGTAGCATTTTCAATTAAAAACGATGATTTTTCCACAAAATTGTATAATTTTCAACCAAAAACTTACATTTGTATTTAAGAAAGATAAAATGTGTTTTAATACCGATGAATTAAAATCACACTAACAAAATTGTAACATTTTTATCCAAACAAGATTTCAGTTAATATATATAATAATTAATATAATAATAAGTTAACTTTCTGCTACGGAGTCGAATTTTTAGACAAAAAGCATGACTTTTTAACAAGAATGTTAAAGTTTAAACCAAACGGTTGCTGTTATGCTTAAGAAAAAGAAAAGTTTTACTAAGACAGGTGAATTTTGAAATCCAAAAGACAAATTTCCAAGAAAAGGGTTGAATTTTCATCGAAAAAGATTTTAATTGACTTTTCAAGACAAAAATAAAAATTATAACCAAAAAGTAAATTTTCTAGGAAACAGTTTCATTTGTAACAAAAAAGTTGCAGTTTTATATGAGAAAGGTGCAATATTTATAATATAAAATATGGTCTTTTAATTAAAAAGACAAATTTTCAGAAGAAATATTTTTCATCCAAACAAGATCTCAGTCGACTTTATCTGCAAGAAAATTATATTTTTAAGCAAATGGTTAATGTTCTATGAAAATAGTTGAATTTTTAACTCAATAAGCTGCATTTTTTTACAAAATAATTTTATTTACAACCGAAAGGGATAACCTTTTGAAATAATTCTTAAATTTTTAACCAAATAATAAAATTTATAATTAAAAGGATGATCTTCAGGAGAAAGTTTGTGTGAATTTGCAAAAATTACGTACATGAGTAAAGGATCCACACTCCCTTATAACTACTTATCCCTTTACTTTCATCGTAACACGATATTTTTAAAGACCAATCTATTCTCTTACACTAACCTACACCTCTGCATAACTGGAAATGGAAATCGGTTATAACATCAATTTGAAATTTCCCCCTTGTTCAAAACTCAGCTGTGAAAATACACTTTTTATTTAAAAAATAAATTACTTTCTTCTTTTGAGCAATAAAAATAGCGCTTACAGACGCAGTTTTAATATTGTTCATTATTGTGTTTCTTATATATAAAGACTCCAATATATTCTAAACATGAATACATTGAACAATAAAATTTAAAGAATTATCATATTTAATTTAAGGTTAATACTTGATGCCGTTGTCAATGTTACGGTCACATGATATCAGGATTAAACCTATCAACCGCTAATGGAGTTCATAAGATTTTGATCATTTATCCTAAAAAGCTGGACACGTAGCCGATAGCCGGAGCCATTAGCTAATTTACAAACCATATTTCCTTGCGTAAACATTAAAAAAATTTTGTTAGTACAACAAAAATTTCCTACTCTACGCAAAAAGTAATTATATAGCTAAATTTACATTAATGAAACGCATTCTTTGAATAAAATCAAATTTCATTTCAATACAAAAGAAGAAATTAAAGAAATAGTTTTCACATCGAATTAAAAAAAAAATTATTTTCCTTGAATACATTTCTTATTAATATTACGTTTTACTTGTAATTGTTGCGTATTTAGGCATCTATCTATTATAGAATAAAATACAAGCACAACATATATAAAGCGAAGTTAAATAAAGATAAATATTACAAAAATTTTATGAAATTAATTTAAATAAAATCTACGATTCCCGTTCCAATCCTGATATTGCTATTTTCCTAAGCGACTTTATCCAAAGGGAATCAGAAGAAAAATGAGAAGAAATCCTTAAACTGGAAACAGTGCAAACTCAAAGGGAACCGAGAATAATAATGCAATATATATAGATATACTACAGATAAAGTTAGGTAAAGAAAGTTTGAAGGCCTGCACCCTTGAGCGCACATGTGTTTCCATTGTTATGGCCGGAGGAAGCAGTAGCAAGGCCTGCCGGAGTGCTGCCGGAGTTTGCAGGAGAAATTCGGCAAATCGGGGTAGTGAGTTACTGCAACTTCGGCGGGCAAAAAAATACTGGCCGAAGTTTGCAGCAGGTCCTGCGAAGCTCCTGCGTGCAGTGGGTACTACATCGCCGGAGTGTGCAGGAGGCCGGAGGGCAGGAAGCAGTAGGTATGCTACTGCTCGTTCCATCTTTAATAATTATCACCGCGCAAATGTTTCCGCGCAGCGGCCTCCTCAACGGGTCACCGTACTTGCCTTTGGCGCGAAATTTTAAACAACAAAGAATGGTAGGAACACGACAAAGAGTTTTTTGTTTCGCATTATCAGGTTCGTTATATAAAATTTAGTATAATTAAGTGCAATTGTAGTTTGTAAATATATACATATAAATGGTAGTGTTGAAGATTACTGAAGGTTGTGTAAAATTGATATTAACTAATTTTGAGAAACATCTAATTCTAAAAATAACAAAATATGTTAATGCAAGAATGACAAAGATTCCTTTAATGAATATTATAAAATATATAAAAGTATATATACTTTTATATATTATATATAAGAGTTGTCAATCCGCACTGACAAGTGACAAAAGAGACTGTTTTAATGTAGGAGTACACGTATTTTCATGTAAAAATTCGTAGGCGAATATACAATATAAAATTTTAAGGGTTTATTTTTTATGTGTATAAATTTCGAAGGCCTGTACTTTAAGACATAATAATTCGTTTTTAAACGTATACTGAGGATAATTTCAATATTTCTTCACGTATCTCATATGATACCATCAAAATTTTTCGATGAGTACGTAAGTTCTTTTAATGCTAATTTTATAAAAGTTAATTTTTTCTCTTAAATACGTAAAGAGCTATCAGAATTCTATCAAAATTACGAGAAAATATGATTATTTAGGATAACTCAATTTATTCAAAAAGTGGACTTAGCACTGTTTAGTTTTCCCGGTTTTATATGTAAATAAACATATACCAACTTTATATATATACAAAACTTGTCACTAATTTTTTGTATGTTTCTTTTTTTAAATTAAAATATAATAACCCACCCAATTGTAAATGGTGAATTTTTTCTTTCTCGGATTTGAATATTAATCGAAAACGCGCATGAAGTTAAAAATTCATTTGAGAATCGCTCACTTTGTAAAAGATACGTTGGCATGAGAAACCGAACTTTGCACGCAGTCCCTTTAAAAATGAGGTTTCGAACAAATCGTAACACAACATTTATTTTATTTTTACATTCTTATTCTTGAGAGTGTAATGTAATCGTCTAAATTTTCGACCTCTGGTTTCTACCGGAAATTTACGTTTCGGCACTCACAAAATGAAGGTTAAGTTCGTTAAGCAGATATTTTCAACCAAAATTAAAAAATTTAGAGCATTTTCAAAGTTTGAATTTTTTTCAAATTTTATAAATATCAAAGTTTCTTATAGATAGGTAGTCATTTGCAAATTATCCAAATAACTGTTCAATTTCGATAAAAAAATAGAAAAGTTATATACTTTTGAAGCTTTTAAAAAAGTGTTCAGGAAAATAGAATACAAATATTTTTCTGGTAGATTAAGAAATTTCATTAAATTCGTCACTATATATGAAATATATTGAGAAACTATCTTAGTGAAATGTTTTAAATAGGACAAAAATTCAAAAAGTTACAGCTTTTTCAAAATTTAAATAAAATTTTTTGTGAGTTTTAGACATTTTTGTAAAATTTTCTGGTACACAGAAAAGAGACTTGCAAACTATCTCTATCGAGACGTCCTAACGATAGGATCCCAACGCGCTCGATCGACTAGATCATACTTAACCAAAAATAGAAACAATAAAAAGCTAACCAAGAAGTAAGCACTAGAAAGTTTTAGATCGCGGAATTGAACAAGATGAAGCTAGAAGTTGGCCAAAACTAGAAGATGCTCGCTCGTTCCATCAAAACGTTAAAGTGCTATCTCGGGCGAGCAATGCATGGAGGTGCCACTTCTCGCTTATAAACTAAACGCGAGAAATGGCAACCTTCATGCTTTGCTTGCCCGAGATAGAACTTTCATGATTTGATGAAGCGAGTGAGCACCTTTTAGTTTTGGCTAACTTCTAGCCTCATCTTGCTCAATTACGCGAGCCAAGACTTTCTAGCGCTAATTTCTCGGTCAGTTTTTTATTGTTTTTATTTTTGGTTAAGTACCGTTAAGTCGTGTCGCGTGCGTTGGCACCCTATCGTTAGGACGCCTCGTTATGCTATTTTTAAATTCTATAAAAACTCAAAAACTTATATGATTTTCAAAGTTTAGAAAATTTACGAAAAAAGGGAATTTTTTTTAATAGATTAAGAAATATCAATCTAAATTTCTACTAGAAATAAAATATATGTATTAATATTAAATATATATATTTCTTATCTTGATGAAGTTTTTTAATCGGATAAAAATTATCGGGCACGAAACGCGAGTTTCATAATGAAAATGTAATCATCAGAGCCGTAGATGCTTTGAGAACCTTCTTTAAAAACAAATCGAAAAAAATTCAGTTACAATTTATGGCTGAAATTTCTCAGAAGTTTAAAGCACAGTTCTCGATATAATTTATAATATTTATGATCCATCAAAGGCAATGTATATAAAAAGACAAGCTTGATTTTGATTCTGTTAAAAATAAACCAACTTAAATAACATTTTTTCAACAAATAAACTTACTGTTAATAATTAAAAATTATTTTAAAATTATTATATTTTCATACTAGAAAAATAATAATAATTCTTGGCAAAATGAAAATAAAAGTGATCGAAGGTGTAGATTTCGTGCAGAATTGGCACTTTTATATATATTACATAAAAGTATGTACACTTTTGTATATTTTATAATATTCATACTAAATTTTATATAACGAACCTGATAATGTGACAATTATACACCGTGTGCAAGCAATTGTTGAAAATCCAATATCCTTTTCAATTTTTAACGAAAAACATTTAAAAATGACCAACAAATATCAAAGAACGACCAAGAAACGATTTCGCGAAGAATTTTTGGAAAATATAAAAAATTAGAGCGCTAGCAAACATTTCTTTTGTGCTAGTGTGAAGTTTGCACCCAAAACTTTAAATATTTATAACTTTTGCAGTTTTAACCAACCAACGTCGAAAGTTGACCAAAAAACACCAACAAACGACCAACAAACGATTACAAAAAGAAAAAATTCGATATTTCCAAATTAGTGAAAATTGGGGTGCTAACTTCACAAGGGTCCTAATGAGATCTAACCCTGATTCGCACTTGGCAACAGAAACATTACCGTAAGAGGAGCCGATCTTTTGCACACTTTCACCCCCTACTTTTTACCCCAAGTTCAAGTAACCGTGTGCGCGCTCGGCTTCCAACTCGAAATTAGTTGTTTGCTCGTGCCATTATTTTCTTGACTTGAGAAAGGTTATAAACATAAAAATTCCGCTTCTATCAGATTTTTATTTTAAATTTCGTCATATTTGATTAAGAAGTTATAATTTATTGTTCTCATATGATGTCAAACTTATGACAATACTAATCAGTTGTTAATGATTCATAAAAATCAATATAACATCAAGCTCAAAGTTCTACATTTTTGCCCATTATATCACGTAAATTTAGATAGTTGATTTAACATTTAGTACCATCAGGTAGATTTTTTTAAAGGTCCAGGAAGCTCGTTTAAATGGTCTGAAGGCTTTAAAATATCCTTTCCGAAATTCAAATAAGAATACGATCATAAATAACAAGCAGAGAGGCTATCTTAATAGAGTAGCCGACACTCAAGGGTCCTTTGTTAAGCTTTAGGATAAAAATTTAGAAGTAGATTTTTTTAAATTTCATAGTTAACAGCCTAAAAAATAATAATTAGGAATCTACGGGTTTCGATGACTTCGGATATCTAACTTTTTTTTTAATGCTTAAAATTGGAATTAATAGAACGTTTCTCGTAAATGGAATGAGATACGCCAAAATAGACAACATTTTTGAATTCAACTAGAAAATTGTATATCAGTATATAAGTTATAATTATACGTGACGAATACAAAAGGAACATTATATTACCGTCGCACCACTCTTAAAATGACCACTAAAAGGATCTTGAAAAGGACCCAAATCTCTCAAACTATCTCCGAGACTATTTTATTTCAAATCGACTTTCTTTATAGAATCAAATGGGCCAAGCTATTTCGCTAAAGAAAACTCAGAGATTTCTTTAGGTAGGGAACAAAATAGCTTAATTTTCAACCAGTTTCTAAACAGTTGAATTTTAACAACAAAAAAGTATAAAAATGATTTGCTACCAAAGACGAATTTTTTGAAATACACTGTAAAAAAAGGTTGTGAAATTTTAGTACGCTAAACGTATGTAAAAAGTGAACTCACGCTCAGCGGCGTGAAATTAGTATAAAAATGTCTAAAATTGTACAAAAGTGTAAAATTCTCAACTGAACAGAAATTTAATATGTGACATTATAGAAAACAACGGAAAGTGGAAAATTTCTTCAAAATATCTACCTAATCTCAAATACTTAAATCATTAAGATGATATTAGGAATATATTTATAATTACGCAAGCTCATATGGCATAAAATTTATAGTTTAAAATTAGTCACTCGCATTTATGCTATCGCTGAAAGTGAGCTATAAAGTTTGCAAACTAAAATGTACGTTCGCTCATGACATGCGAACAAACGAGCGAAAAAAAGCTCTATCGAGAAAATTACGCAAATGTGGAATATATGATACGGACGAATCTATAATCACTATCAAGTGGAGAAATTTTTGTTAGAAAATAGAAATTTATGCGTAGTCGGTAATTTTATCAGTCTGGAGAATTTTATTGCGTACAGCGTGAGTCCTTTTTTTACACACTCTGAACGTAGAGATTTTCAACACGTCGTATGAATTCATGCAAAGTCATAGAATTAAACCTGTAATAGACGTCATTCTACACAACATGTGGAAATTTAATTTCTAACCTGTAATTTTAATGCATCTAAAGTGACATTTTTATGCGTAAATTTACACTTTGAAGCGCAATTTTAAAACGTATTTTTACAGTGTAGATAAGTTGTCAAAAAGGGAGTTAAGTTGTAAACAAGAAAATTAGTATTTTTTTCCAAAAAGACAAACCTTTAAAAAACAACTTCAATTTTTAACTAGAAGACAAATTTTTTGAAAAAAATAAAATAATAAAATTTTCAACGAAGGAAATTAATTTTTAACAAAAATGGTGATTCCTCATGTAAAACAATTATTTTTAACAAAGTAATTGAACCTTAGACCAAATAGTTCAATTTTATAACAAATTGTTTAATTTTCGAGAAGCGAGTAAAAATTTTTTACAGAAAAGGTGAATTTTTAACAGAAAAATATGAATTCTCGACAAAAAAGTTAGTTTTCAACCAAAACAGGTTAATTTTTAATTGGATGGTTGCTTTTTATACAAAAAATATTTAACTTATATAAATAAAATATTGAATTTTCGCAAAAAATGGAATAAACAGTCAGTTGATCAAATTAATTTTTAACATAAAAAGAAATGGGTATTCAACAGAATAGTTAAATTTTCAACGAAGAAAAATTTATTTTTTAATTCAATGATGAAGAAAGTACGAATTTTCTTTAGAACAGATGAATTTTCAATAAAACAGGTAATTTTCAATTGGACAATTGCATTTTTGTACATTAAACATAATTTCAATTCTGTTTTCTCTGGAACTATTGGAGCATGGATCTCCCCGATGTAATTTTGTAGCAGTGTAGGGTATACTTCGTTGCAGCATTCGCACTGAAACTTTATTTTTACAGAATTCCTCTTCTTTTTCTCTGAATCCATTTTTCATCGGAAATGAACATTTTCGAGCATAGAAAATGAGGATATTGGAGCAGACACCTAATTTCGAGCTGAGCATTACATACGGTGTACGTGCGCGAAAATGGGTGCCTGGGCTAAAGAGCAGGGGTTGAAGGTGTGCAAAAGTTCTTCTCCACACCGTAAGTGGTAGGCACACTACAGGAAGATCTTAAATTTTCGTGTGCAGATGCGCAGTTGTCCTCTTCTTATACAACAAGTGTGCGAGTGAGAAAGTTGATCAAATTGACGTAAGCTAAAGAGGTTATGTTCAGTTGTTTTAATGTAGGTGCCAAAATTTTTTCAATTGTAAGTTATAATTATTTAAATTCTTAAGGTGTCTATTGATCTGGTTAAGTGAACGATTTCATCGTTAAGACTTGTAAAGGTAAAAGAGCGCATTACAAAAGTAGTAAGTATGTAGACTATAATGAAATTGTTTAATCATGATATCCTTAAATGGTAGTACATTATTATTTTTGAAATCATACATTGGAATGAAGAATACTGTTTTTTTTTCTAAAACTTCCAAACATTTTTTATCGTAAAAAACATGTATAATTAAAAATATAGTCAATCTAGTAGCCTAAGATCGCGTCAATTTGACACAATTTCTCAGTTGCACACTTTTCCTTGCATAGGAAGAGGACAACTGCACACCTACGCACGAAAACTTAAGATCTTCCTGTAATGTGCCTACCACTTACGGTAATGTTACTATCGCCAGTTCCGAAAGGCTTCCCACTGGCAGTTGGGTCTCCTTATTGTTCCTTCGTGTACTTACAATGCGCAGTATCTCAATATGCCAAAGTTGGGATCACTGCGAGGTATAGTACTGGACCGCTTGCTACGGCTGTCAGAAATGCACTCTTGATTTGTTCTCTCTTTCTATTCCCTAATCCTCTCCCGACAGCCGTAGCCAACAATCACTGATACAGCTAGAGTTCGAAAGAAACGTGAAGTTCCTTCGTCAGGAACGCCAGGAACTTACCGATAATTTCTCAATGGATTTTATTTTCGAGCATTTACGGGAATTAACGGTTTTCACCGAAATAAACGTAAACTTTTGAGCTCAAATGGTTTTCACTTGAAAAAAAGTCAGATTATAAAAATTACGTCTAATTGTGATTGGATTTGCATAAGCTTATTATAACATATAATTATGTGTGACCAGGTGTAAACAGACGTTTGGAAATAATTCATAGAATCCCTACCGAAAGAAATCTCTGAGTTTTCTTTAGCGAAATAGCTTGGCCCATTTGAGTCTATAAACAAAGTCGATTTAAAACAAAATAGACACGCAGATAGTTTGAGAGATTTGGGTCCTTTTCAAGATCCTTTTAGTGGTCGTTTTAAGAGTGGTGCGACGTTAATATAATGTTCCTTTTGTATTCGTCACGTACTGGGCGGGCAGAGTTATTTACAGTAGTTGGTCGTGGCTAATCCACTCTCCCTTTTTAAATTTCTCTTCAAATTATTAACACTTTGTTCTAATTAATTAATTTTCTCATTATACTTATTTATAATTATAACTTATATACTGATATACAATTTTCTAGTTGAATTAAAAAATGTTGTCTTTTTTGGGGTATCTCATTCTATTTACGAGAAACGTTCTATTAATTCCAATTTTAAGCATTAAAAAAAAAGTTAGATATCTGAAGTCATCGAAACCCATAGATTCCGACTGATTATGTTTTAGGCTATTAACTATGAAATTAAAAAAAAATCTACTTCTAAATTTTAATCCGAAAGCTTAACAAAGGACCCCTGAGTGTCGGCTACTCTATTGAATTAGCCTCTCTGACTGTTATTTATGATCGTATTCTTATTTCAATTTCAGAAAGGATATTTTAAAGCCTTCAGACCATTTAAACGTGCTTCCTGGACCTTTAAAAATATCTACCTGAGTGCCTGCGGAGAATTTCTTTGAGATTCTTTGACTTATTATTGATTAAAATATTTAGAAGTTCGGAAAAAATTTCAAAAATAATGTTAAATTTGAAAAACATTTGAAACAACTTCTAGATTTCTCAAGATCTGGAAATAATATTTTAAAGCTTTTCAGCAATGTTGCAACTGTTTGAAATGAAAATAATTTAAATTCTACCTTCAGAAGTGTTAAGTTAAAAAAATTATAATTTTTCAATTTTCAATGTTTCCATTCTAAATTTTGCAGTTTATCTGCATTTTATTTAAAATTCTTTAATTGGAAAGCCCTAGTACCTTACATTTTATATAAGCAAATTATTGAGCATTCGAATACAACATTTTTGAATTTACAAGTTTTAAACTTTAATTTAAAAAGTTAATAATTCGAGAGTTTTAGTTTAAATTCTATAATTTCTATTTTGTTTTTTAGTGCTTCAAACTGAAAAATCTTTAGCTTCAGATTTCAATTTTTTAATTTTATTGGCCGCGAAAAATGTTTGCGATCTAAGAAAAAAATGGGCGTTTTATTTTTTCAATTAAAATGGCCACATCGATATATGTACGCACATAATTAAAAATCAGTACTTTGATAAAGTTCGATTTTCGAGCACAAAAATGTTCACGTTCATAATCACATTCTCGCTATAAGTTACTGACTTAAAAAAAGGAGTAAAGGAAGAGAATTTTTGTACTTGATAATTTTTGTGCTGTACTGGGGTTGATTGTGCAAAGGGACCTGAAAGTTTAATTGTAATGCATGGGGTTGGGATCAGTAAAACACCCCCGGGGGTGCAAACAGAGCCTGGAGCTAAAAAACAACAAAGTAATATAGAAAGGACGAGGAGGGGAATGGGGGGAGCTCTGTGAGGAAGGAGGCTGAATGAGCTCTTTTTCCTATCTCTTTTCTTCCTTTCTCAAATGGAACACGTGTCTCAATAATTCTACCCAAAAGACGTTTGTGTGAGTTGGTGCCAGCTGGCAATGTCATTTACCCCTATTGTTTGAGCATTGCCAGTGAAGATGCAACTCTCTTTACACCATTCTAAAGACTTGTTACAATTCAGGTGATCTCAAATTAATTCGGTCTAGATTTTGTTGCATGTGCGTCCTCTCATGCGGGTGGCTGATATGAAAGAAACAATTATGAGAGATTAAAAAGCTTGTTTGAGGGAGGTTCGTTCTGCGCCCTTATCTCATTGGGTGTATGATCGGTCCTTTTCCAAACTATGATTATTCTGAAGACTGTTTATAATTTTTTGAAAACTTTCTTCTTATGTCAAGACAGAAAATACCAGTGCTGTCAGATCGAGCTACAAATTTACCCCCACCATACCTACCGTTTGGGAGCCGCAAAACAGAAGGTGCATGATTACCACTGTAAGTTAGTGTATAAGCCGAAAATGCACGATTCAAACTTCAACTTTCTCAGGTTTTCTGCTGCAAGATAATTGCCGATCTGAAAGCTTCGGAAAAATTCGGTGGTCTTCGATTGATAGCTCGATCCCCATTTGAAAGAAATTGAAGAAACCCTAGCGAAAAGAATCTTTGAGTGTATACTAAAAATTCTTTAGGTCAAAGAATCTCAAAGAAATTCTCCGCAGGCACTCAGGTAAATATTTTTAAAGGTCCAGGAAGCTCCTTTAAATGGTCTGAAGGCTTTAAAATATCCTTTCCGAAATTGAAATAAGAATACGATCATAAATAGCAAGCAGAGAGGCTATCTCAATAGAGTAGCCGACACTCAAGTGTCCTTTGTTAAGCTTTCGGATTAAAATTTAGAAGTAGATTTTTTTTTAATTTCACAGTTAACAGCCTAAAACATAATAATTCGGAATCTACGGGTTTCGATGACTTCAGATATCTAACTTTTTTTTTTAATGCTTAAAATTGGAATTAATAGAACCTTTCTCGTAAATGGAATGAGATACGCCAAAAAAGACAACATTTTTTAATTCAACTAGAAACATGATATAACACATTGAACATGATATAACACATTGCATAAATGATAAAATAAAAATGAAGAGAAAATTAAACTAAAATTCTCATAGAATACTCTGTTTAAAAATCGAGATTGACAAGAATTAATTGCAAATAGGAAGAGGACATAATTTGGTGAAAGATCGACGAACTATGCCCTTAGACGTTTTAACCGAGGCAAT
>NC_046659.1:29038239-29043892 GCF_010883055.1 Belonocnema kinseyi | reverse complement strand
TTAAAAATCGAGATTGACAAGAATTAATTGCAAATAGGAAGAGGACATAATTTGGTGAAAGATCGACGAACTATGCCCTTAGACGTTTTAACCGAGGCAATGCGAGCAATTCCATCCTTTCCAGGGTGGACTTCAGTTATCCTTCCTAATTTCCAAGCTGATGGAGGCAAGTTGTCATCCTTTAAGAGGACAAGAGTATTCTTGTTGAGTTCTGGAAAAGGCTCCTGCCATTTGGTCCTCCTTTGAAGCTCTGAGATGTATTCTTTGCTCCAACGTTTCCACATGTGCTGCTGAAGTTGTTGGATTCGTTGCCAGTTTGATAATCTTCCTTGATTCACGTGTGACAGGTCAGGATCAGCTAAGGAAGAAAACGTTCGTCCAATTAGAAAGTGGGCTGGAGTGAGAGGATTCAAGTCGTTGGGATCACTAGATAGGGGAGTTAGAGGCCGGGAGTTGAGTATTGCTTCGATTTGAGTAAGCAAAGTTGCAAACTCTTCAAAGGTTAGAATCGCCTCTCCAGCTACTCTTTTTAGATGGTGTTTGACCGACTTCACTCCGGCCTCCCAAATACCTCCGAAGTGGGGCTTGTAAGCCGGAATGAAGTGCCATTGAATTCCGGTGTTAGCAATCGATTCATTCAACGAGTTGCATTTTTGAAGCAAAAAATCGCCCAAACGTCTCAACTCGTTATTCGCGCCGACAAAGTTAGTGCCATTGTCTGAATGTATATTTGCTGGTTTTCCTCGACGCGATACGAAGCGCCGCAAAGCAGCCAGCAAAGCATCAGTCGTAGCATCAGAGACCAACTCCAAATGCAATGCTTTGGTTGAGAAGCAAACGAAAAGGCAGACGTAGGCTTTAGTTACCTTACAACCTCGCCCTTTTCTATCTTTTACTGAAAATGGATCGGCATAGTGAACTCCTGCATTGCAAAATGGAGGTGATTCAGAGATGCGAGTTGACGGAAGATTGCCCATCCTTGGAGTGATCGATTTTGGTTGCATTCTGGAGCATCTTATGCAATCATGAACAGTTTTTCTAGCTAAGTTGCGCCCTCCTATGGGCCAGAAGGTTTCTCTAATACTTGATAATAATAGTTGAGGTGGCGCGTGGAACAGTTTAACATGTTCATGTTGAAATAGCAATTTAGTAAAGGTGTGATGCGAGTGAATAAGTATCGGGTACTTTTTGTCTTCTTTAAAATTCGAATTCGACAACCTACCACCCACTCTTAACATCTCGTTTTCGTCTAAAAAGGGAGCTAATGACTTCAATCCCTTTTTTCTAACGATTGTTTCCCCATTTTTTAATGCATTGATTTCTGTTTGAAAGGAAACTTGCTGAACTAGTTTAGCAAGATCAAGCAATGATTCCCGTAGCTCTTTAGTGTTGAGAGGTCCAGTTATTCTGCTCTCTTTTAGTTTGCAATTTTTTGTAAACCTTTTGCAGTATGCGATTGCTCTAATTAAGACAGAAAACCTTTTAAATTTTTGAATTATTGAATCGTCAATAGGAATATTTTGCTTATTTTCTTTTGTAATCTTGAATGTGTTTTTTGAGTCAGATAATTCGAGAATTTGAGATTCTAAAATTGGCCATTCAATCCTATCTTTATACAAAAATTGCGGTCCTGACCACCAGAGCTCTGAACTGGATATTTTATCAGGGTTTATGCCCCGAGATAAGAGATCAGCTGGATTTTGTTTTGTTGGCACGTGTCGCCAAAGCTCTATTTTTGTTCATTTTCGAATTTGCGAGACTCGATTTGAAACGAAAACATCTCCCATCTTTTCTGGCTGTTTTTTGATCCAGTCCAGAATGATGGATGAGTCAGTCCAATAATTGCTACCCTGTATAGGTGTGTCGAGTGCGAATTTTGCTTTATCAATTAATTTTGCAAGACAGACAGCTCCGCAGAGCTCTAGTCTGGGAATAGTTTGAGTTTTTAGCGGAGAGACTTTTAATTTAGCACAAAGTAGTCTGATTGCTACGTTACCAAATTTATCCTGTGATCTAATGTAAACGCAACCCCCGTATGCTTCTTGAGAAGCATCTGAAAATCCGTGAAGCTCAATATTGATAGCATTTGAACCAAAGACATGTCGTAGAATCGACTGATCATTTAGAGCTGGAAGTTGTTTTTTGTAATTAAACCAATAGTTGTGCAGATCGTAGGGTAGGGTTTCATCCCATGCAAGTTTTTCTAGCTATAATTTCTGCAACAAGATTTTTACTATTATAATGCAAGGACTGAGTAGACCAAGGGGATCAAAAATTTGAGAGTTTTCTGCGAGAATTTGTCGCTTTGTTACCCTTGTATTTTGCGAGATATTTGTTGAATATTTTAGAGTGTCGAGATTGGTTTGCCAAAAAAACCTTAGCGTTTTGATTTGTTTATCAGAAGAAAAATTCAACAGATAAGGAGCTTCTTGACAATCTACTATGTCATTGATTATTCTAGGATTATTAGACACCCATTTTCGAAGGTTAAAACAACCAGTGGCTAAAATTTTCTTTAATCTTTTTGCTAGAGATGCAGTCTCTTTAATACTATCTGCTCCTGTTAGCAAATCGTCTACGTAAAAATCTTGACGAATGATTTTTGCAATTTCAGGGTCAGTTTTTTCACATTCATGAGCAAGTTCATTTACACATCTAATTGCCAAAAAAGAGGCTGCTGCTGTGCCATACGTGACTGTTGTTAGTTCGTAAGTGTCAATGGGTTTGTCAACATCAAAGCGCCAGAGAATTCTTTGCAGCGAATGCTGTTCAGGTGTGATTTGAACTTGGCGGTACATTTTTTCAATGTCGCCACCGATGACGAATTTGTGTTTACGAAATCGAAGGATGATAGAAAATATGTCACTTTGTATGTTAGGACCTACTATTTGTAAATCATATAAGGACACACCTGAACTACTTTCCGCTGACCCATTGAAAACTACTCTGATTTTTGTAGACTCGCGTTGTGGACGAACAATACAATGATGCGGAAAATAATAAGAGGTTATCGGTTCGATTTCATTGTCCACTTTTTTCATGTGTTTCAGGTCGATGTACTCGCGGATGAATCTGGAGTAGTCTTCTCGCAGTTCGGTCTGCTTGCCTAATCTCGATTCTAAATTTAACAAACGGCGTTTTGCAATTTCTCTTGAGTCACCTAAGCACTGCGGATTTCTTTTTAGCGGAATTGTGACAATAAACCTTCCCTCATTATCGCGTTTAAGCGTTTTAACAAAGAATTCTTCGCAAAATCCTTCGTCAACCGATGTAACCCTTTTGTCTAAGTTGAATTCCTCTAATTCCCAAAATTGACGAAGCTGACTTTCAATATTTATTTTGCTGATCGCGTTACAGCTTACTAATTTAGATGGAGAATCGGGCATTGGACCCGCTAGCATCCAACCTAGCCGAGTTTTTTGGAGAATTAGACCTTCATTATTTAGCTTGATTTGACCAACACAAATTAACGACCAGAAAACAGCATTACCTAGAAAAATATCAATTGTTCCTGGTTTGTCAAATTGAGGATCTGCTAGGTTAATGTGCAGAGGAATCTTTAACGATTTTGCATTGAACTGAAGTTTAGGCACTTCTGATCGAATTTTAGAGACCACTAAACATGAAACCCGAATTTTGTAAGCACTAGTTTGAGATTGGATTTCGATTTCACACTTGTGTTTTACAGTTAAGGGGCTTTCGCTAATTGACCCTAAACTAACATCAATGGGTGATTTTTTGAGCTTAAGTGCTTCGCAAAGATCATAAGTGATTAGATTGCATTGTGAACCAGAATCTAGTAAAAGACAAGCGGAACATTGTTCATTATTAATATTTGTGACAAGGACTGATGCTGTGGAGAGAACTCCATCATCAGGATTCGAAGTGATTGTGCTAGCGGAACATATGATCTTTTCTTTAGGCTCACTAGGAGTAGTTATATTGGACCTAGTGCTTGTCTCAAAGTGAAGTAGAGTGTTGTGCCTACCTTTGCAATTTTTGCAACCACTTGACCTGCACTCTCTTTGAAAATGTCCAGGTCTTAGACAATTTAGGCAAATTTTGCAACTTCTAGCCTTTTCAGCCCTTTCTTGTGTAGTTAAGGATAGGAAAGTAGGGCAATTTTGTATATGATGTTCCTCTTTGCAAAGAGCGCAACTGATTTTTTGAGCTAAGAAAGATTTTCTATTTTGAGAATAGCCTTTGTTTTCAAACTTTGATTTTGAATCATTTTTTAGTTTTAGATTGTTTATCTCGAGTGTTTCTAATAGGTTCGCACGCCCTTTTAGAAAGTTTTTAAAATCATTTAGACTTGGAATTTCATTACCCGTTCTTTCCTTTTCCCATGCTCTAGCTGTGTTAGTATCCAGTTTCGAAGCAAGTAAATAAATTAAAAGTGAATCCCAATTATCTGTCGATTGACCTAAAGTTGCTAAAGCTCTAATGTGTTTGTTTAAATTGTCTAGCATCTTTCTAATTTGAACTGAAGATTCACTTGTTATTTGATCAGTATTAAAGATTGTTTTGATGTGATTCTGAATTAGAAGCCTTTTATTATTGAAGCGACTGCATAAGGCATCCCATGCCACCTTGTAATTTATAGCCGAAAACTCCAAGGACTCGATTACTTGAGCCGCACTGTCTTTTAGTGCCGCGTTTAAATAGTGGAATTTCTCGATCTGAGTAATTTCTTGGTTATTATGAATGAGCGATTCGAACGTGTCTCTGAAGCCTAGCCATTCTGACAATTCCCCATTAAATTTTGGTAGCTCAATTTGCGGTAACTGTAAACCCGAAGCTTTTATTACTAAAGGTTGATTATTTGGAATCATCCCCGATTGCTGATGGACCTGCTGTCCTGCCTGATTAGCGGCTACTTCTTGATTAGATCGCGCATTCACGGACAAACCATCTTTTAAAATTCCCTGTGACAATAATCTTTTAGCTTCTGCTATTGCACGAAAGAAATTATCCTCGATTTCAGTTCTATACTCTATTGTTTCCTGAGGATCATCGGTTAGCCCGTCAATTTGTTCTTGTATTTCTTCATATAATGCAAAGTTTTCTCTAATTTTGTCTAATCGGTCGTTTATTTCAAACTTAATTACGTCTTCTAATTCGACACTTTCATCGGGAAATTCGCGTTTTAGATTAGTTATATAGTTTCTAAAACACGTGACTCTAGTCTTCAAAGCACCGCGTTTTTTCGTTAATTCAGTTGGTACCGACATTTTGATTAAATAGTTTAGCTTTAATTGTAATGACTCAAATTGAAACAATAGTCATTAGGAATAATTTTATTTGAATAGAAAATAATGAAGGAAGCCCACTTATCTTAATTGTAGAACGTAGCTGTCCCTGTGTTCTCCGTTGATTGGCGATAACGTTGATAGGCGAATCTGACTTGAAGAGGTTATGTTTTGGTGGCTTAGGTTGTCCCTTACAGATCCACGATGAATTTGCTCCCGAGTCCTCACTGCTTTTAGTAGGCGTTGATACTCGTAACGATTGCCTTCATTGTATGCCCCATATCCAGAATACGATTGGGTGGATAATCCTTAATCCGATTGTTCTTCAATTGTTTTTCTTGACAGCTCGCCACAATCGGCAACAAGGTTAGGCGGTTGCTCTTGAAGTTCCTTGGTGGAACGCT
>NC_046659.1:29022689-29038139 GCF_010883055.1 Belonocnema kinseyi | reverse complement strand
TAATCCTTAATCCGATTGTTCTTCAATTGTTTTTCTTGACAGCTCGCCACAATCGGCAACAAGGTTAGGCGGTTGCTCTTGAAGTTCCTTGGTGGAACGCTATCGATACGTGGAAGTTTGACTGGCGTCCGATATGGCGTCGCAACCCGTGTCCTTGCTTAGTGCTTGTGCACTCAGTAACACATGTACAAAATATATTTGAATCTTGGTGATTTATGTGAATCTTGGTGATTCAACTTTTGAACACTATTAATTGCTCACAGTATTGTAATTTTGTAAGTCACATTCACGAAAAGGCGTTGCTCGCCACAATTTGTTGTGGAAAAACTTGAGTTTGTTGAATGCGTGGTTGCAGAGACGCATTCAATTCAATTGTCCTAAGATATATCAAATCCTTTAAAATCTCATATTAAATTACTGAAATCAATTGAAAATACTTTGGAACCTTTTAAAATACTCTTCAATATTTCGAAACCTTCAAAATCTTTTGAAACACCTTGACATCTTTTAAAGATTTCTAAAGTAGTTTCAAATTTTCTTAATAACCCTGCTAAAGTTGTTAATATTCTTTGAAATTCCTTTAAATTTTAAAAATGAATTGAAAATTCCTTGACATTTTTTTAATATCCTTATGTATTTGAAATCATTTAAAAACTTTTTAATTTTTTTTTTTAAATTTTCAAAGCTCTTGAAAATTCCTTGAAATTTTAAGAATACCCTGAAATATTTCAAATCCTTTAAAATCTCGTACTAAATTATTTAAATCAATTTAAATTCCTTGGTCTCTTTTAAAATTCTCTTAAATTTTTCAAATCCTTCAAAATCTTTCGAAATACCTAGAACTTTTTCAAAGATTTTAAAAATACTTTGGATTTTTTAAAATAATCCTTCTAAAATTTTTTAATTCTTTGAAATTCCTTTAAGTCATGAAAATAAATTAAAAATTCCCTGACATCTTTTAAAAATTCGTCAAATATTTAAAATCCTTAAAAATGTTTTGAAGTGTCTTGAATTTTTTTAAAGATCTTGAAACTATCTTGAAATTTAAAAAATACTCTGAAAGATATCAAATCCTTTAAAGTCTAATATTAAATTACTGTAAACAATTGTAAATTCCTTGGAATCTTTGGAAATTCTCTCAAATTCTTTAAATCCTTTAAAATCTTTTTAAATACCTAGCATTTTTTTTTAAATTTCTAAAGTACTTTGGAATTTAAGAAAAACCCTTCTAAACTTTTTTTCATTCTCTGAAATTCCTTAAAATTATAAATATAATTTAAAAATTGCGTTACATCTTTTAAAACATCCTGAAATATCTCAAATCTTTTGAAATCTTTTGAAATATCTTGAAATTTTTTAAAGCTTCAGATTGAAATTTAGAAAACAGAAAAATTTCAAAACGTTAAATATTGAAATTTTTGTAGATTGGAGTTTTGAAAATGGGACCAATAAAAATTTAAAGCTGATTAAAGCGTTCAAAATTTAATGTACAAAAATGGTCAACTATTAATCTAATTTTAAAATTATATACAAAAATGTATATTATAATGTATATTTATATTTTCCTCTTTTCCACAACACCACACAGGTAGATTTCTAGGCGCGGTTATTTAATATGAGACAACTATTTTTTTTGTTTTACATCAATTATTTTTTCACGAACACAAGCGAATTATGAAAAAAATTACAATTTTTTTTCAAAAAGTTGTATCTCCAATTCTTTAAATTAAAGCCAATGTCACGGCCTGTGACCGTTATATATGCATAACATTTACTTATTTATAATAATAATCAATTGTCAACATCAATTATATAAAATACTCAGAACCTATAAATTATCGTTACCATAAAAGTATTTTTCGAATATATTCTCTGAGGAACAATTATCGATTAGTAAAGGGTTATCCGAAACACCTTACCATACCGACGATAGATACATGAACCACTTTATATTATATATCCGAAAACTGAGTTATTCATAAATTGATCTTTTATTATATTTTATTATTAATCACCATGATCAATTATTATTCATTATTATTGTTATAAACATTTAATATTTATATTCTGATTCATATTATACATTATATGTCAAATTCTAAGAAATATCAAGTAATATCAATGTGAATTATGTGAATGCACGGTCATTGACGTCATAACCAATCAGAAGGAAGCAAGCCCCACGAAGGCAAACACGATGCCCGTCTACTATGGTCCAATTGGTGAAAAGGGCATAAACGTCATAATGATATATGTGGTCTTCGACTACCCCTCTATAGAATGCATTGCAAGGACCGGCGCCTAGTCTCCCACCTACGCAATATTCCAAGATCTGTGTCATCATGTCATAGATCAATGTCAGAAAATGGTCCACTAAGGGACTATTTTTCCTCCCCTGATCAGATTTTCTGCCTATATATAAACTCTGTGAGCCCCTTTAACAAGCAAGGAAGCCCTCTTAAGAAAACACACCATCAACCTAATGTACACTTAAATTTAATAGGAAAGGAAGGGAGTTCGACAAACTCTACGAACCGAGTCCCTGGCCAGGATTCTCAAGCTTCAACAAAGGGCCTTATTCCAAGCGGGTATAAAATCAAAATCTTTGATAAGTTTCCGAAAATATTATTGCTATCCTTTATTTTTTTTTTAATATTATCTAAAAACTCGTCACTGAAGTCTTTTCCTGTTTTACAGGGTGGACACTAAGACGAAGTTTCTCACAATATTCTGGCAGTTCCATGCTGCATATGTCGAATCAAATAAAAATAGACTCTCAGATATCACAAATGTAACTTGATTTTAATCAATTATAATTGTATATCTTAACCCGTTTTAAATCAATGATTTGATTATCTCAACCTTTCGATTTGCTTGTTCCTCAAATGCTTTCTAATTCTAAACAGATTTAGGATAAAAAAAAGGAAGTAGCGTAAGTTTTTTTTCGAATTAAAGTAAATAAATCAATTTTACGAAAGTTTTTAAAGTATGTTTTCGCATTAAAATTAATAAATCAATTGCACGAAAATCTTCTAAGTTTTTTTTTAAAATTAAAATAAATCAATTTTACAAAAAAATTCTAAGTATTTACTCGTATTAAAATAAAAGTATTTTAAGTATTTTTTTGAATTTAAATAAATCAATTAATTTTACGAAAATTTTTCTAAGTATTTACTCGAATTAAAATGAAAAGTTTTCTAAGTATTGTTTTGAATTAAAGTAAGTAAATCAATTTTACGAAAATTTTTGTAAGTATCTACTCGTATTAAAATAAAAAGTTTTCGAAGTATTTTTTTAATTAAAATAAATTAATTAATTTTACGAAAATTTTCAAAGTATTTTTTCGAATTAAAATAAATCAATTTTACAAAAATTTTCTAAATATTTTTCTGAATTAAAATAAATAGATCAATTTTACGCAAACTTTACTGAGCATTTTTTTGAATTAAAATAAATAAATCAATTTTACGAAAAATTTTCGAAGTATTTACTCGTATTAAAATAAACCTGAAAAAAAATTTGTCTAAGTTTTATTTTGCGTCATAAAATCAGTGTCACGAAGCATTAACTAAATACTTTCCCATAATGTTCTTTTTCAAAATAATACGAACCGCTTTCAAATCCTTTTCAATATTTAAATTTAAAAATGTTTAATATCATGTTTAACTTTAATAAAATATTTTTTTCTATTCTTTAAAAATAATAGAGAACTTTTAATATTCATTTCAGATTCAATTAAGAACACAAGTTCATCTTTACCTCAGATTTAATTTCTTTTAAATTATTTTTCTAATAAACGATAAAATTTCTAAATTGTTTCTCATATTTAAAAAGTTAATTTCATTTTTAACTCTAATAAAATCTGTTTGAGTAGTTTGTATAAAGACTCTCTAAGCTACCTGAAATAGAAGTAGAAGCAAATTTATTTAAAGTTCTCAGAAGCAAATTATTATCATTTTCAGAAACAGTTAACAGTGCGTTAGAAATACAAAGATCATTTGCAGCAGCAAAAGAACTAAGAAAAAGATCAAACTACCACCAACCGGATAAAATAACAGAAAAAAATCCAAACTAATAAAGTTAATATTGCTCGCGAAAATATCACATCATGTCAGTTCTGCGGAAAGATTGGACATATGGCACCAACATGTAGAACTTTTATACAACAGTTATCAAATTCTAATCAACTCCAAAATGAATTTCAAACCAAAAATCAAAGACAATTTCTCTCAAATAATTTTCAAAAACAAAAACAATTTTTTCCTAATAATTTTCAAAATCAAAAACAATTTTTTCCTAATAATTTTCAAAATCAAAAACAATTTTTTCCTAATAATTTTCAAAATTAAAAACAATTATTTCCTAATCATTTTCAAAATCGAAGACAATTTTCTCCTGATAATATTCAAAATCAAAGACAATTTCAAGAAAACAATCAAACATCGTTCACAAATGATACTCAGACCATTTCACGATAATAACCGAAGGCAATTCGTAAAAAATAATCCAGGACAACTTCAAAACTACTCAAGACCAACTACGAATAATCATCAGTGATCACCAATATCATATAATAATCAAGGACAATATTCAAATGCCAACAGAAATCAATTTAAAAATATTCGGTTTAATTCGGGACCACAAGATCACACATGTGGAAATAGAGAAAATCAGGAAAGAGCCCTATTGAGGTCACAGAATCTAGGCCAGTATCCCCAATGGAATGAGAGAAGCCCAAATACCTACCTGTCAAACCCTAACCAATTCTCAACAAAGTAATGCACAAAAGGCAATTATTATTTGCAATTACTGTAAAAAGACAGGTCATGATATAAGCGAATGTATTAAAAGAATTAATAATAACAATTTTCAACAAATACTACAAGAACAACAAACAATGCCACAGGAAAACTCCAACGCCCTTCCCAGAACTGGTGCACAGATAGAGGCCCAAGCAAACCTTTAAACGCACCTAAGACTAAACCCCAACAATCAGAAAATTTTAAAACAGATCGAATAAATATGAGTATAACTAATACTATTCCTTACATAACACTATCAACTGAAGGTTTAAAAAATCCAGTTCCAATGATAATCGATACTGGAGCCGCCCCAAATTTAATGAAAGAAAATGTAATCAAATCAAATGTCATAATTAACAGATTAAGTTTTTTAAGATTAACAGGTATTAGTGTACACCCAGTTTTCACATTAGGCCAAATTACGATAAATATTTTTAAATTTCCTACAATTTTTAATATATGTAAAATCCTGTTAAACGAAACAAGAATCCAACAAACAAATTTGGACTACAACGAATAAACGAAAACCAAAAAAACCCTATTGTAATCTGAAGAAAAACCCAAAAAACAACAAAAAAATAAAATAAAATTTTCGGAAAAAAATAAAAAAGAGAAAAGAAAAACGAGAAGGCAGCCAACTATATCCCCTTCCTTCTCTTTTGTCTTTCTTTCGTCTTTTTTATTTTTATGACCATCAAATTACAATAAAATAAAAATAAAAAACATAAATAAATAAATTTGCACAACCAGCGTTTCGGTACTCGTACAGTACCCTTATCAAGTCAAGAAAATTTTAAATGGTAGAAATTGACAGCACCCACGAACGGGTCTCTTTGTTGTTTTTTTGTTTTTTGGGTTTTTTTTTCAGATTACAATAGGGTTTTTTTTTGGTTTTCGTTTATTCGTTGTGGTCCAAATTTGTTCGTTGGATTCTTGTTTTGTTTAACAGGATTTTGCATCAATTTGATTATTGGACGTTCTTTAGATCTGCCATTCCACATTCGTCAAAATGCTGAATGAATAGAGTTGAATGAGACTGACAAACCTGAAATAATTCCTATGAGCATTCTACGATTCATTAATGTGCATATGAATGGGTTGAGATTCAATATGAAATGGAGTTCTTAAAATATCACACTCAATGGTAAAAATACGGCACAGCCTCAGGCTGTGCTCAACTGAGTGGAATATGCAGATTAAAATTTTAAAGAATTAATTTTTTCGAATGAGAAGTATGAGGTAATAAATTTGAATAGCACAATGCTGATTAATCAAAAATTAAAGAATTTCAAAGTAAATAATATTGTAATATATTATAATTTATGTGACAATTTATTTATAAAATCAATGATTATTTAGTTGCAATTCTCTTTTTAAAATGATTTAATAGATTATCTTGCACAGGAATTATAAGATTTACACTGAATTAAGCGCCAGTGACGTTCAACTGATTCAGTGCACATGCTAATGGCTGCAAGGAGTCCACGTGTTAGAAACAAACTCCGCAATTCGCTTATATCCATTTGCATCACAAACATCCAAATGTTTAGAATGTTAATACCCGCATTTTCAGTAAAGGCAATTTCGATAAGATAAAACGTGAGTGTTAGTTTTTGTAAATTTAAGAATCATGTACGGTAAATGTGAAATAAATAAATAAATTTTTAAAATTCTGATGTCGTGTGATGCAAATATGTCAAAAAAAGCTCAGCAAAATCAATTAAAATGCCTGAAAATAAATAGCCTGTAAATAAAAGTAGACTACATGCACGAGGTCAGGATGTCAGGATTTTCTTAAAAGTTGTCCATTGGAACTATTTTATAATAAATAATTTTAACTATTTTAATTAAATTTCTTTTATTTAAATTAATAATTTTCTATCGGAATTATCGTTCCTCTATCGGTTAACGCTGATTCATAATCGCTACTGAATGGGTCCGAGAATATGCCAGAATATGTAACGCAAACTTCAAATAAAAAACAAGCTCAAGACTTAGAGTCACAAGCATCTGAACATAAATTTAACTATTTTGGCACTCAACATAATCAAGAAGATCAATATCATCAAATTTTTAGTATTAGCAAAGAAAGTAAACTTGATACTATAAAGAAATTATTGCGTTTAGAGCATTTAAATCAAGAAAAATATACTCATATTGAAAAACTTATTAATAACAATGAAGACATTTTCCAAATACCAGACGAACCTCTTGAAGCAACTAACGTACTTAAACACAACATTCCTACAGGAGACAGTCAACTCATATTTACGCGACAATATAAACTTCCCCAAGTACAACGAGAAGAAATAACTAGACAGGTCAATGAACTAATAAAGAATAAAATAGTAAAGCCATCTCAATCCCCTTACAATTCACCGGATTTTATTGTACTTAAATAACGAGATTCTTATTGAAATCGAAAATGGCGAATGGTTTTAGATTATCGAAAATTAAACGAACAAACTACAGAAGATTGTTAACCTCTCCCTAATATCACAGACATCTTAGACCAATTAGGAGAAGCGCAATATTTTTCGGATTTCGACCTAGCCAGTGGTTTTCATCAAATAAAAATGAGTCCGGAAGACTCACACAAAACTGCATTTTCAACAGCATACGAACACTATGAGTTTGATCGCATGCCTTTCTGTTTAAAGAATGCTCCGGCAATTTTCCAACGTGTAATAGATCTCGTTTTAACCGGTCTTCAAGGAATCGAATTATTTTTGTAATTAGACGACATAGTCTTATAGGCGAATATTGTTGAAGAAAACGAAGAAAAATTTACAAAATTGGCAAATAGATTAAGAGAAGCAAATTTAAAACTCCAGCCAAATAAATGTGAATTTTTACGCCCAAAAGTAGTTTATCTTGGACATGTCATTGATAAAGAAAGAGTCAGACTCGATCCAAACAAACTAGAAGCAGTAAGAAATTTTCCTATTCCGAGAAAACCTAAAAACATAAAAGAATTTGTAGGACTTGCAGTTTATTATAGAAAATTCAACGAAGCTTTCTCAAACATGGCAGCTCCACTGAATAAATTATTGAAAAAAGATGTAGAATTTAAATGGACAGAAACTCAGCAAAAAGCATTTGATACACTAAAAGATAAATTGTGCGAAAAACCTTTATTACAAAGACCTGATTTCACTAAACCCTTTATTTTAACAACTGATGCTTCTGGTTATGCAGTCGCAGGTATTTTATCCCAAGGAAAAATTGAGAAAGATAAGCCAATAGCATACGCATCATGATCTGCAAGCGACAGCGAACGAAAATTTGATACCTACGAGAAAGAAGCCTTAACAATTGTATTTTCCGTAACCCATTTCCGACCCTATTTATATGGAAGAAAATTCACCTTAGTAACCGATCATAAGCCATTAGTATGGTTCCAAAATTGCAAAGATCCTTGTTCTCGCGTAACAAGGTGGAAATTAAAATTAGCAGAGTACGGTTTTGACGTAATAGACAAGGGCTGGTAAGATGAATGTGAATGCCGACGCCTTATCCAGAAATCCGACAGACAATATCAAAAAAATTAATGACACTGAAGTATTAATTACAAACCATATATATTTAAGACTTCCTGAACGATTATTAAATCAAGAAATACGAAATACTGAAGAATTATCAAATCAAGAAAAACAAAATCCTCAAGAATTATTATTATTAGATTGAAGAAAATGATTTCAATAATTACAAATATTACAAATAAATTAAGTACTAGTTAAGAAAGAAATGAAATAATTAAATCAACAAGAAGAATCAAATTGGAATTCTATGTTAACAAGAGGTAAATCAAGAAAGAAAATCCAAAGATATGCGAAAATGATGAAAAAGAAAATAAATACATTACAGAAAATCTCCAGGAAGAAGAATCAAAAGAACAATCAAGAAATAAGCACAAAATCAAGAAGAATATCAAGCAGAAGAGGCAGAAGAAGGATATCGAGAAGAGAATGAAGATGAAGAAAATGCAGATAAAGGAAATGATAATGAAGAAAATCTTGAAGAAGATAGTTACGACTAAGAAAACTATGATTTCGGTTATGAAAATGAAAATTCTATTGATAATAATTTCAACAACAAAAATTTTAATAATATTTCTCTTAATAATGGTAATGATGATAAAATCAATAATGCTGACAAGGAACACAATCTTGATAATAACGAAGAAAAGGAAAATAAAGAATTTCAAGATGATCTTAAATATCCAAAGGCGATAGATTCAGTAGATAATCGCCCACCTCCAGAACCACCCCCAATTGAAACCCCATTATCCACCCTATTTAATTGAAACAAAAATATTCTAGAATTTCGTGAAAAAATGTGTATGACCAAAGATAATTACGTATATTTTATAACCACTGAAGAAGAACCTCGCGACTTTGGGTCCAGCATTCTAGAAAAACGCCAACAATTGCTAAAATTTACTAAACCTCAAAAAGGACTCGCGAAAGAAATTCGGAAAGGTAAACAATTTCATATTGCACTACCGATTGAAGGAGAAGTTTAAAATAATCTTACAGAAACATTAGAAAATATAAAACTAAGTATATTCTCGTCACATAATTTAGCAGACAAATTAAAACTAAAATTATTTAGTATAACAAAAACACTATATGTAAATAACATATCACGGGAAGAATTTTTCAACATATTACAGGCATCATTTTTTAAATCAAATGTAAAAGTTATTATTTGATTGGGAATAACACAGTATCCCACTAAAGACACAAGATATCAGTTAATCGAAGAAGCCCATTGATTGGCAGTAGGAGGTCATAAGGGAGTAACAAAAACATACAACAGGATTGGACAGAAACATTTTTGGGAAAACATCAAATTAGATATCCAAAAATAAATACAATTATGCTTACAATGCTAATTTAAAAAATTAGTTCGCGTAAAAACAAAAGGTCCGATGGTTATTACTGATACACCCGGCACAGCGTTTGAGAAAATTTCTATCGACATAGTTGGCCCACTTCCTAAAATAAAATCTGGCAATATAAACATTTTGACCATCCAGGACAATTTTACAAAATATTCATTAGCTATAGCCCTTCCAAACAAACAAGCTAGTACTATAGCCGACTATCAGAATATCTTCAACAATTCGTAAATAAAAAATCCGAATAGGACGAGTAGTTCGAACTAGCAACAATTTCTTATAACATAAACGTACACGAAGGTACAAAATGTACTCCATATGAACTAGTCTTTGGAAAAATAGCACGACAACCATCAAGTGAGCCACCGCCACCCCACGAAAAACTTGAAACTTACGACTACTACACAATCAAATAATTAACAAGACTACATGAAATGTGAGCTGTAGCGAGACAAAACTTAATAACAGCCAAGGAAAAGTTTAAAATTTATTATGACGGAAAGATTGACCCACAAGATTTTAAAATAGGAGATAAAGTATTTTTACTAGAAGGAGGAGAAATAAAAAAATTCGATGACCAATATTCAAGGCCATCAAAAGTTGTACACATAAATTGTCTCAATATCTCTCATATTGATATTCAATAACAAATAAGTAAATAAGAAAAACAACAAAACATATAAGCAACAGAATTTGAAGCATTTTTTTACCTTTCAAATAAATAAAATTACAGAAATGACTTCGACTACGGAAATACAAAATCAGCATAGAATTGACGAATTATATAATATAATAAAACGACATGTTAACATAATTACACTCTTCCCAGCATTGATTATGAATGATGTTTATAAATTCAGCGACAAACGAGTAAAAAAGTGGGCTTTAAACATCTATAATCCAGAAACAACAAAAGAAATGATTCATTCTATCAAAACAAGAGGACATGAAGAATATTATTAACTAATATTGAGTCTGAGACAGACAAACCAAGAATTTCTGGCAGCACTACCAGACCTAATATACTAACTTAAAATCCACACAAAGACCTTCATATCTCTGCAAAACAAAACAAAAATATATTTTCAACATGGACTACAAATACAAAGAAAAAATTACGAAATTATTTAGTGAAATAATAAATCAAGTCAACATAAAAACCCTTTGGCCATTTCCACTTGAAAATGGAATCTTCGAATCAGACGACAGTGACGCAAAAAAAAGTGTGACAAAAAACCCCTTGCATTTATACTAAATTCATAAAAAGCCTTAGGCAATCAAATCAACAACGATTGGCAGATAGGCTAGAACAAACACGAAATTCAGTATTTAATTTCCGTGAATTAAACATAAAAAATAATAAACCTAGTAACAAAATAATAAATCCGTTTTTTTTCTCTCTCTTTAATAAAATAAATAAAGAAAATTATATTCAATAGCAGCAATTAACTGCTAACACTGAAAAAACCTCCTTTTCCAATTCGTGAAAGACACTATGATCTTACTTTCCAATCTTTTACTACTTCTTCTATGGGCAAATACGACGTGGGCCATCGTCGGATATGACTGTGGGTCAAATCAACTACTATCTGCGAAAAAACTATCGGCATCTGCCTTTGAAGCTTAACAACTCAGTCAAGAAAAATGCTAGCGCAAAAAAAAGACAGTCATATAAAAGCTGAAAGTGTTCTACGTAAATGAGTTTGAAAACGTTTATGTAAAAAAATTTTTGTGCTTAGCAGACTGAAAAATGTAAAACAAGTAAGGATTTCCGGGTACATTTAAGAACAGTCAAGTTCAGAGCATTATTTCTTATACAAGGGGCGATGGGAAAAATTTGAAAAAATTCATGAATATGAGGAAAACTGTTGTGAACCAGTTGCAGTTGAGAAATTAAAAAAATAATAAAAATTGTTACTGAAAAGTACAAAAATGTGCAACTATATTATCTTCAGTTCTAATACAGATATTAAAGCGATTCAAACTGCAAACTGTAATGGATAGGCTCTGTATTTATTTTCAATCACCCGGAAGGATGTGTTAGTCTTATTTTTTGTGAAAATCGCGATATTTTTAGATATTTTTCTTGTTGGAAAACAAGTGACAGAAAGCATCGGGGGCCCTTTTTTTGTTTTACTACCGACCGCTGATCCCTTTCTTCGACCCGTGGTCAGATGCCGTCCAAGCATTCAGAACCACGGGTCGAAGAATGGCACCAGCGTTCGGCAGTAAAACAAAAAAAGGGCCCCCGCTGCTTTCTGTCACTTGTTTTCCAACAAGAAAAATATCTAAAAATATCGCGATTTTCACAAAAAATAAGACTAACACATCCTTCCGGGTGATTGAAAATAAATACAGAGCCTATATATTAGAGTTTGCAGTTTGAATCGCTTTAATATCTGTATTAGAACTGAAGATAATATAGTTGCACATTTTTGTATTTTTAAGCAATAAATTTTATATCTTTTAAATTTCTCAACTGCAACTGTTTCACAACAGTTTTCCTCATACTCACGAATTTTTTCAAATTTTTCCCATCGCCCCTTGTATAAGAAATAATGCTCTGAACTTGACTGTTCTTAAATGTACCCGAAAATCCTTACTTTATTTTTTAATTTTTCAGTCTGCTAAGCACAACATTTTTTTACATAAAAGTCTTCAAGCTCATTAACGTAGAACACTTTCAGCTTTTAAATGACTGTTTTTTTTGCGCTAGCATTTTTTTTGACTGAATTGTTAAGCTTCAAAAGCAGATGCCTATAGTTTTCTCACCGATAGTAAATATCGCCACTCTTTCCCTTTTAGGAGTAGGAGAATGCGATTTGCCCGAATCTCATGTACAGGTAGAGAAAAAGTACATTCAATTATTACAATTAAGCGGGTTTACACATACTAAGGTCACCCAATGTAAGCTAGAAGTTCAACGCACTATTTTATACTGTTGTATGCATAAACATACTTCAGCGGTTTTAAATTGATTTAGCGCATATATTCAAGATATTACCAGAGACCAATCCAAAATGTTACATCAATCAGGATCAATAAAAATGACCTAAACCTTACAAATTTCAAATGTACCAGCAAAGGACACAAGTACTTTGACGGTACTCCTCGCGGGTTCAACAACTACAGATGGATATTGTTCGGGAACCCAATATTCAGATGCTTTGGGATCATAGGACAATGTAATTGTTCAAGCGACAGTTAAAATAACATTCGAACAAATCGCTACTGTAAATTTAAACACAGATAAAATTCAGATACGATCAGGAACAGCATGTCCACTGTCAAACACAGTCTGTATTGATATGGAAAATGATCATACCTTTTGGGATCCTCTACCTAGAGATATCTGCGAATCGAGAAAATATGAAGTATTATATGAAGGAATTGCAAACAAAACAATAGATAAATCAGTAGAGAATCCAGAAACCTTTTACTAATTAGTATCTCAAGATATTATATTTGTTCTCGCACAACAATCTAACAAAGCAGTTTGCAGTTTTATGTGAATAAGAACAGAACACCCGAAACTTCTAATACTTGAAACTGTAAAAGAAAATTCATTTTCAAAACAAGAACACTTACGAGTTGAAAATATGGACATATTCACCTATGCTAATTCCAAATTCGTGTACACAGAAAGACATATTCGAATAGAAATGAAAAACCTTTATCGTGACGTACTAATACAAAAATGCCGCCTTGAACAAAGATTCCTAAAAAATTCTCTAATCTTAGCAACACAAGCGTCCGATGAATTTGCTTATCACTTGATGAAAGGACCAGGATATATGTCAGTGATCGTAGGAGAAGTAGTTCACATCGTTAAATGCCTCCTAATAGAAATGAAATACAGACAAATTGAAGAATGTTATTTTCAACTTCCTATATGTTTGAAAATGATACATATTTTCTAACCTCCCGCACACATATTTTATTAAAATCAGGCACTCAAACTAATTGCAACGCTTTTGTACTAGCAATGTATGCCTTAGGTGATTCATGGTATAAATTATCTCCTCATCTTTCGCAAATAAATGATCCAGAAATACTAAGACAGATATTTAGCAACAAGCGGCATATATTCCCAATTAGACCTAGATAAATTAAGAGACCACATAATGTTTCCCGCAGAAAGACCAACCATTTTAAACACTATAGCCAGAGGAATGGCAGGAGAACAAACAAAAAGTCATAAGTACTCAATAATGAATCTTTTTGATGAAGAAACACTAGAAAAAATAGCGCACGCAGCATGGGGAAGATTTTGGACAATATTTACAAAATTTAGTACAGCTAGTGCAGGAATTATTGGAATAATTATTATAATTAGGTGTTTTAAACTAATAGCTGATACATTCATACACGGCTATGTCTTACATAGTATGTACGGATGGTCAATTCACATAATAGGAGCATTTTGGGATTCAGTGACTAACCTACTTTTATATCTACGAAATAAAAACCAAAATACAACTTAGAGACAAAACGAACTGACCAAGGACATACGAGAGCACGATTCTTCAGCCCCAAGTGAAGTGATAATAGATACAAACCAAACACAACGAGTACGCAAACAACACTACAGGTAAACATAACAGCACTACAAAAGCAACCCTATATCCTCACTCTCAACTTCAAGAAACTCTACAAAACCCTATCTATTCAATACGCCTATAAGATCAATAAAAAAAATGTCTGACACCTCAAGAACTAATATAAAGAAAACAAATGTTAAAAAACTAGTTAAATATTTTATTAAACATGAAGGATTATTACCAAGTTATGATGCAAATATTCAACATGATTCAAACAACGAATTTCAATTTGTGGTGACACTTGGACAAAACCAACAAACTGTAATTAGCACATCAAAAAACGAAGACACAGCTAGAGAAAACGCGGCAAAAGCACTCTTTAACATAATAATGGGTAGTCAAAACACAATCTCACCTTTCTACAGACCACCACTTACAACAGAAATAATCGACGAACTTGCAAAAACATATAGAGAAATGAGATTACTTAAACCACAGTATAATTGTTAAACATAAAAACATCCCAATGGGCACAAAGTTTGGCGACGTCTTTACGACATCGTTACGATATTTTTACGATCACTTTACGACATCCTATGTCCATGTCTTTAAGGTGTCTTTACGATATCGTAAATAAGTCGTTTGATCTGACGATGTCTTTACGATGTTGCAAAGACACTGAAACGACATGGATATAGGGTGTTGTAAAGTTATCGTAAAGATGTCGTTACGATGTCTTAAAGACTTCTCCAAATTTTGTGCTCACTGGGATCATCCGGAATCGATATACACGTAGCAATTTGCACAGTTGAAAATATGAAAACATCAGGAATAGGCCTCACCAACATTGGCAAACAGTTTTGCAGCAGTCAAGTTGCTTCAAAAAATTAAAACGCCGAAGAAAAATATAACTCGAATAGAATATGAGTACGCAGAACCAATTTTTACCACACCAGTAACTGCAAGCAAACGCATTCACCCTAAAAAACCAATTAAAATCATAAGAGGATACTTAGACGAAAAGATGAAAGTATCTCAAGAACATTGCTCATATTGCAATAAAATACACGCTTTTGAATTTAAGAAACAGCCACAACACGAAATTACACACAGTGCTCAAATTCCCCCTACGCAGATAAAAACAATAAAACAAACAATGTGAGGAGCTATTAAAAAATATTCGAAATAAATATAAAATAAAGTA
>NC_046659.1:29019456-29022589 GCF_010883055.1 Belonocnema kinseyi | reverse complement strand
CTATACAAAAAATAAAAAATTAAAATAAAAAATGATTTGATCTAAATTATAATTAATTATATTTAACCATGTTTAATTTTTCTTCTTAATAAGAATAAATAATTGAACTTTATAATTATGAAAGAAAAGATGAACAATATAAAAAATAAATATATATTTTTTTCTTCTTCCAATTTTAATCGACTATATATATTTATTAAATAGATAAATAGAAATAATTTAATAATTAATTAAAAAAATCAATTATTTACATGAAAATATAATATTTTATTTTAATATTTACCTTTTTTTTCTCTCCACCTATATTCAACTATACTTAATCTAACTGTATATAATGTCAAAATTAAAACTAAAACAGTAAAGCAAAAAAAGTGGAAAACAACAAATATATATTTTTTTTGCACATAAAATTTTTTAAATTGAATATCTAAATATCTTGAATATCAAAAAAAAGTTCAATTCATGGCTATCAAACTTAAATACAGTTAAAATTATTTCCTCTCTAGAAGTTAGTAAGGAGAATAATCCTGAAACAAAACAAGAACTTTGATCAGAAACCAATAAAATAAAACACATAAAAAAAATTTTAATTTTTGATTTCTTCTACTTACGCGATAAAGGACATTGTCCATCACACCATACTGGATTCCATTATATGAGAAAGGAGCTTCCACTCCCCTCTTCAAAAAGTGGCGGCGTGTCGCCCGTTTCGCATTTAAACAAAACTTGCTGCCATTTTTTGTCCAATTTTTGGACAGATAAAGTGTTATACCTCTAACAAGCATAATATCGTAGCGCACCATCCAATATGTTTCAGGTGTCAAATAATAAAATTGTGGAAAACCCTCCTAAAAAAAATATATTTAAATGAATTCAATAATCATAAATTTATGATACACAACATTTTCAAAAATACATATAATATACCTTACCTCTTCTATTATCCCATTCACAATTTTCCATTTACGCCCTTTCACTATAAAGGCTTTTTGAACTCCTCCATTCAGAAATCTCAAGGCTTTTGTAAACAAATGCTTCTTTTTATAATCCGAATTTAGAAGCCACTCGCGTTTGGTATCCTAACCTGGACTCTATTAGTTAAATTAAAATACTTTGCCTTAACGTATTTTCTGATTGATTTCCAGCGAAAATCAACTAACACACATAAAAAAATTCAACAAATAAAAATTTAGTACTATTAAAAAAAAGTACACAAATGAACAACAAATGAATATTCAGTTTTTTCATATAGTATTTAAAAAAAGGCAAACACAGAACACAACTTTTTTATCTAAACAAAAAACACTAACACGGTTACAAACAAATAAATCTATATAAAAAAAGAAAATTTTCTCTACGAGTTCAATCAACTAATTTTTTTATTTTATTTTAAATAAAAACAATTGTAACTCACCATTTCCAAATGCCCGTCGATAATCGTGCAGAACTTGCTCCCAACATAATATGCTCCATCTGGGCCATGAATCCGACACTCAATTCTACGTTTCTTGAATAGAAATTCTTTTTGGGGATTTCCAAAAGACCCCCAAAATGGTGGCAAATGCACGTATATATCCCCAACCAGACATAAAAAAATCATCACAATCGCTTCCGGATATGAAACGTAATTCTCCCAAGGACGAAGTCACGCACTACTATCACGGAAAGTCCTGCCCACATCGATGTCTCGAATCAATGCTACGTCAAAAACCATTGTAAAAAAACTTTTAAGAAACTGACCTTCCGCAAACACGACAAGTCCTTTTAAAGGAAGAGAACCATGACGTCACGTTTACTCCCACTATTCTATTAAAATCACATTGACCAATAAAAATGAGAGTATTTTACCCCCCGCCCCCAAATAAGGGAAACCAAGTGGTACCCCACTAAAAAAAAGTAGAAAAGAAGTATATACCATAAAAATCTGATGAATAGATGAAATATGAAATCAGACACTAACCGAAAACGGATGCAATATACATCAGGCAGACCCCCAAGAAATTTTAGAGACCATACCTGAAGTCAGTGAACCTGTTACACAACAAATGAATACCAATTCAACCGTCGTAAAAATTATAAAAGCCCTGACACTGACCTTTCAAAATAGCCAAATATACTATTCCCTAAATCATTGCACAATTCATCCTGTTTCAAATAAAATTTAATTTCCTTTTATCTTCTAACTCTACTACTACTCCTTTCTCACGCTATTTCTTACGTAACTTAAATCAATGAAATTCGAATCAAAATTCAAATCATTTTATTGCATATATTATCAAATAAAATTTCTGATGTAAAGTTCTAAATTGAATTATCGAATTTTCAAATTATAAAACATACATATTCAGATAGATCATTGTTTTCAAAAGTTCTTCTTATATCAATTTTAAGCAAAAAAATTCATTTAAAAAGAATTTTACAACTATACTCACACTATTTTGGAATATATTTTTTTGTTACACAGAAATGATTCCAACACCAGAAATTCCATCAGTAGCACATACAGGACATATTTATGAAGATTATATTGACGGAATTTATCCACAAACCATTTACAAAGCCACGAATATTTATTAAAGTGCTCATGTTACATGTTATTACCAAATACAATAGGAATGTCTGTTAATGTGTATAACTCAATTTAACTTTGTATTAATTGTTTTAGTAACTATCCAGCTAACTTACAACAAGGTTATGAGTTTAAAACAACACGGCAATCACTAGCTAGACCAGAAATAATTTTAACAATGTGTTGCGAATGTAGAATACAGTTAATATACCCCCGAAGCCCTGCGAGTATATGTCTGGATTGCACAGAAGAATACGTAGACCAGCGTAGACGGAGCGACTGAATCACGACTTGCTAGACTGCCACGATGCGAGTGTGGCCCGTGAACGGGGTTACATGGCACGGCTGCATGCACTTTTCGCAGCAACGTCTGCAAAACCATGCTGAACTACTCCGTAAAAGGGGCTATGTAAGCGGAACGCCTACTCTACCACAGCTAGAACAAGCCTGCAACAAAGAAAAAGAGGCGGCACTAAGACCAACCGCGGGCAGGCATCCAATAGATGAAGAGCGATGCTTTACGACCCGGAGAAACATCAACACCAAGGTTTCTCTCAAGCCTAA
>NC_046659.1:29012369-29019356 GCF_010883055.1 Belonocnema kinseyi | reverse complement strand
TTTATAATATTAACGAATTTGAAAATTCCCAAATAATAAAACTCCCCAAATAAAATTGTTTCTTAATCAGTATTAATTATTTATTAAAAATACGATGATAAAATATTGTTATCAAATAAATTTCTGTTTAATATTTAAAGTGTTAAAAATTGTTTGAATGTAAAATTAAAATTATTAAAAAAATTTTAGCGACAAATTCATATACAAAACACGTGTTTTTTAATTAACATTTCGATTTTTCGGAAGAAATTTTTTGATTTAAAAAATACTATATACATTTTCAACCAAAATATCTTATCCAGAAATATATGTTGTTTTAATTACTGTTATTTTAAATTTAAACAATAATGTTGAAACACTTCAAACATTTAAAAAGTTGTTTCTTTGGGATAAATATTTGATTATTTCAATTTAAAAAAATAATTTGTCAAAGAACAATGTTTTCCACACTTCGTAGTACGATGAGGGCAGCACCTCGATAGGGCAGAAAATGTGATGTTCTATATATATATAATTCCCCACTCCGACGCACCGTTACACACCGTTACACACGACCTTACAGGGGTAATCATGAACCTTCTGTATGGTGGGGCTAAATTTGCAGCTCGATCTGGCAGCGCTGGAAAATACGAATTAAAATTATGGTTCATAAGCAAATAAATTGTGCATTAATTGAGAGGTTAGGAGAATCATCGCCATTTTTATCGTGTGTAGACATAAATTTGATATGTTTTATCCTTTAACATAATAATAGTTCTTTTTGTTTGACATGTGCTAAAATTGTTGTCATTTATTTTCCAAACAATTACTGCCATGCTTTACGGATTCATTATTATTGTGTTTGAATCGTCAAAAGAATTCATTTTTCATCATTTAATATGACAGTATGTTTTTTATGCCTTTCAATTTTAATGCACAATCATGTCCATTCTGTTAAAGCATAATTTTAATTCGTTACATATTATTAGCATTCTAGTTTATTTTGATTATGCTTTAACCTAATTTGAACTGGTTGGCACCCCATCAGTCCGGTATGCGTTTTGCAGATTGCGTTAAATCCTAATCCTTTTCAATGGCATCGTTCCGCGGTCCGCGTATTCTTTGCGTGTTTTATTCACGTTTCTTCTAAGCGTCACCTAACCTTTCTAGTGAACTTGTAGTATGTTATTTTTTAACAACAACAAATTATGATTGTATCTGCTAAAGTCCCGCGAAATTTGTCAGGAAAAGTCGCTTTGCACGCCTGGTCACAAAAAATATATTAAAATGAAAATGTCTGCCCGAAATTTTAATATTAAAGATGTTCTAAAAAAGGTTTGCATAGTAACTTCCTTAAGCCTCAAAGCCTCATTCAAGTGGGGCACACACATAATTGCACCGCGCAAAACGCATAGTGCATAAGGTTCTAGGCCAATCACAGGCCTTCATTTCAATCGCTGTGATTCTCAGGCAGCATGGCGCAGAAGGCGTCTAAAGCGGGGCGGGATCCATGACCAAAGGCCCAAACGACAAAGCGCCCGCCAATGAGAGTCGCACTGTCGTGAAAAAGTCCCGCGAATCAGAGAGCGAATACGGGCGTGGTTAACAGATTTTCAGTTTTTAATATTCTCCCGCTGTATAGATAAAGAAACGCACTCTTTTGAGACATTAAGAGATGGTGTTGCTTGTACTAATTCGATTAAAAGATGTTTGTTGAGTTAGTATGAGTGACTCAAAAAATCATCATATAAATTGAGGTACAATATAGCTTGCGGTTAAATTAATGAAACGGACAAGAGCTTTGCTATTTTACAAGAATTTTTTCAAAAATTAGATTGTTCCAACAGCCAAAATTACTAAAAATTGTGAGTCGCCGATTTGGTTGCATCAGATCGAGCAACAGGTAGTATAATGAGTATTCTACGAGAGCCTTTTTAAAATTTAAATTTTGGGACGCAACCTGGTGCACCCGGGTCGTCGAATCACCAATGGTAGTTATTATGGCAGTTAGAAAATTCTAAATTTCGAAAAAGTTCTTGTTGAATACGTGCCAGCTACCTGGGGCGCGATTTAGTGCACCCGCGTCGTCTAATCACCATTTGGAATTGTTTTGATTACTCACAAAATTTAAATTTTAAAAAAGCTCTCGTAGAATACTCATTATACTACCTGGTGCTCGATCTGGTGCAACCGAATCGCCGACTTAAAATTTCTAGTAATTTTGGCTGTTGGAACGATCTAATTTTTGAAAAAATTCTTGTAGAATAGCAACGCTCTTGTCCGTTTCATCAATTTGACCGCAAACTATTTTGTACCTCAATTTATATGATGATTTCTTGAATAGCTCATACTAACTCAACAAACATCTTTTAATCAAATTAGTACAAGCAGTGTCATCTCTTAATGTCTCAAAATAGTGCTTTCCTTTATCTATACAGAGAGAGAATATTACAAACTGAAAATCTGTTAACCACGCCCCTACTCGTTCTCTGATTCGCGGGCTTCTTTCACTACTGCACGATTCTCATTGGTGGGCGCTTTGTCGTTTGGGCCTTTTGTCACAGATCCGCGGGGCTCTGTAACGGCATGCGCCGTTTTTAGAACTAAACTCCCAGGGCGCTAAGACCCTTTTAGCAAACACTCTCAGAACTAGTAAATTCCTTGGCGGGAAGATTCAAATGGCTTCTTAAATACAAATTGATTATGTGTATGTATATAACCTGTAAATGTTAAGTAATTTTTATTAGACACGAGTTCTACGAATTATATGGTTTTATTACGTCTAAAGTAGACCAGTATTTAGGTATTATATCTTATTTTAGCTACAATATATTTTCTTTTCGATATTGTAAATTTCTTTGTCCAAAGTAGATTTTGAGGTTAGAAACCTGACATATCGAGCTATTTTTAGTATCGTTAATAGGTTAGGGCGCCAGCCAGACGCTATAAAAAACAGACCTTTGGACTTCAAAACAGGAAACTGTCACTCAAAGAGAATGACGTTTTCCGGTGATAAAAGTTGGACTTTGGAACCATTACCTTGAGCTGTCACTCATTTTTATTGCTGAAAATCAGTAGGAGGAGCAAAGTGATCTCACTTGTGATTGGTTATTCGACACTAAAAGTGAGTGAAGTCAGCATTTTGATTGGTTAAAAGCTAAAAGTAGGGATAAATCCCGCCCAGAACGAGATTATAAATATAAATGCAGAGCTCAGAAAAGTCAGTTATAGTCACAAATTTCAACTTGATTAGACTTTAACTAGCGGATATTTGTCATTTCGGCGTGCTCTTTAAAAAACTTTGAATCTGCGACTTTAGGATTTTTAGTATTTTGATTATACGGACTTGGAAGAATTTAGATCAATTCAAAGGCATTGCGACCTATGGATTTCGCGTTCGTGCACTACGCGACTAATGTTCGGATGTGCTTCGATATTAAGTGCTAAACTTACTTGTGTGTGCGTGTTAAGATAAAACTAATAAATTGATTTTATTAGTTTCAAACAATTCTGATTTGTTCAGAAGCAAATATGATGAACAATGTATGTGCCTGACTCCGAGTTCTTCGATATTATAGAAGAGTATTGTGATCCACAATACCAGCCTTTTCAAATCTGTCGCGTTTGCCAAGAACTAAATCATATTATTATAGTTGTCTATATCAGGAACGGTATACAGGAATATGTCATCCATCAAGAATTGAATATAGAAGAATTGTAATAAACATTCAAGTTTTAATTAACAAGTTAAAATGTCTGTATAAAGTGAATCGTTTGATTTCAAACCTGACCTATATTTCGCGGCTAATGGTTTCAACCATTCAACGATAGGTAACGGACCAAAATCCCAACAAATCAGCGCAGAGAATTTACGAAAAAAGTTCTATTGCAGATTTTGGACGTAAGTGATTTTATATAAAATAACTTCTTCGTATGTCTTTATTTATAAAGCAGTATTATTTCAAGTTTATTTGACGATGTTGGGTTCAAGTTCTAACCTGTATATCTGACCTCGTTTAACGCATTTAAGTTAAGATTTAAAAAAAATTATTATACTGTTACACCTAATCGTAAAATCATTTGTGCACATTAGTGTGGGATTATCGAAAAACATTCCTTAATGTTCATGTAACTGTGTTTCATTGAACTTTCAACCTAAAAATTTGAACTCACTGCGCATTTCAATTGAGAAATTATTACTGAATTACTATGTTTTATACTTCTCTTTTCGTAAAGAACAAATTGTTTTTGTTACATTTTATATTTTTGTCATGTTTGCAGCGATGAACACGAGGGATGATGAAGACGCGTTACTTCTTCTTTCTGATTATCAGATATGTTCAGCAGCATTGGCATTAAAAGGGCGACGGAGGAGCAGAAGGTGGTTGAATCGACGATATAGGGTGCATCCCATCACTCTAGAATAGCCTATATATAGAGATTATGACAACCTCTTCCAAAATTTGAAAAACAAAGATTACAATCTCTTTTTTCAATACGTGAGGATGTCTACGAAAAGTTTTGACCAAATATTGTCTATTGCATTGGCATTCACATGTGGAGAATGGACGGTAAGGAAGATAATCCATGAAACATGTGCCTTAATCGTGAAGATACTCCAGACGTTAGAACTGAGGCAACCAACAGAGGAGCAGTGGAAAATTATATGCGACGGTTTTTTGAGGAACTGGAATTTTCCTCTATGCCTTGGGGCAATTGACATCAAGCGCGTACAAATAAAAGCTCCGGCGAAGTCAGGAAGCCTGTTCTTCAATTACAAGGAGACACAGCATTGTACTGCTGGCTGTGTGTGACCATAATTACAAATTCACCCAGGTGGACGTCGACTTTTTGTTGGAGATTCTGGTGTCCCAATAGGTTCTCGGATAATGCGACCATTCTCCGGCAAGCTCCTTTAAGAAAAGTTAAAAAAATTTAATTACAGGTTAGTATACTACAAATTACATCATTTACATCATGCTTATTGTCAAACGGTAACAAAAGAAAAATAGTAACACATTCCATTCTTTAGACTTTCCAGAGCTAGGCGCATAATTGAAAACGCCTTCAGCATTTTATCTGCACGTTGGAGAATTTGTCAACAGCCAATAAAGATGGATCCCAAATATGTAGACACTGTTGTCATGACTACTGTCTGCTGCATACTTTTTTCAGGGTCGAATGGAGATGAGATATACTTTCCTCCTACTTTTATGGACAAAGAGGATGCTGCTGGAAATCTCGTTCAACACACAACTACACCAGAATTGTGTACAAAAATCGCAACATTCTGGATGATTTCCTCATAACGCCAGATGGTGAAGTTCCATGGCAGTACGAATACGTTCGGAAAGGCGAGATTCGTGATGCCTCAGAATAAGTTTATTCTCAGATTCTTATGTAATTTATACATATCATGGCATCATGGCTCATATTTTTCAATTGCCAAAACTTTTCCGTTTTTAACCCCTTTTCTGACCATATACCTGTTGCTAGTAAGATACTAAAATACTTCTTTTGTCCATGAAAAAGCTTTAAAAATATTCGCTATTTTTTAAGCAACAAAGTTTCAATGAAAGTTCAACCATAAGTGTAGATTTTCTATTCATTTTAAGGTAATTAAGGGTTTTCAATGAAAATGAAAATAATTCCACTGTATGAAAAGAATGGTTAAATCAATCTTACTATTTAAGCTTTTATTGTAAAATATTCCGTCTTATACATTTGTTCCTTTGCACCATGAGAAAGAAATATTTATATCAAAAGAAAATTTTTAAAACTGCAGTAAACATGAAAAGAAAATATGAAAAGTAATATAATAATAATAGAACAAAAAGTAATACAATAGTAATAAGAAGTGACAAATGTTATTATCACAGCGAAGAAACCGTTCCTATATTTTCCTCTGCATCATTGATGAGAGAACCACTCTTTCAAAGCCCTCCTTCATCTCTTACGGCCAGTTTTCTATAGTCGTGAGAATAAACTGGCAGAAAGCCATGTCCCTCGACAATTCAGTGGCAAAAGCTGGTGTTGATGGCCCCTTGGCGGACCGAAGGAACCGAATGGAGCCTTTACAAAGTACCCGCAAAGACCTCATTGGGTCTCCATTCGGTTCCTTTTTAAAAAAATTTAAAAAAACAGCAAAATCATCTTTTAAATTGTTGAAATTCGGACTCTACTTTCAAATTTTAATTAGAAACTCACAGAGTAATCGTAATACTTTTCCTTGCAGCGTTAAAAACTTAAAAAAATGAAATACCTGTCATTTACATGGGCCGAAGGCAACTTCAAGTGCGTCTTCTTTTAATAGCAGTTAATAAGCGTTCCGTCAGAAACTTTAAGAAGTTTGCATTGATGCTAGCGCAACGCAGTGGAAATCTCAGACAACAACACTGCGATGCAAGTGAGAGACAATTTTATTTTTAAACTTCGCGCGCAACATACTACTTGAGCTATTATAGATGCGCTTGAAGTCACATTCAGCAGAAGTTAATGACATTTTTAAAAATTTTTAACGCTGCAAAAAAAAGTATTGCGTTTACTCCGTAAGTTTGTAATAGAAAATGTAACGTAGAATCCAAATTTCAACTGTTTAAAAGTTGATCTGGATGTTTTTTTTAAGTTTTTAAAAAGGAACCGAATGGGGACACAATGGGGTCTTTACGGGTACTTTGCAGACGCTCCTTTCGGTTTCTTCGGTCCATCAGGGCCGCGGAGAAAATCGGTTCACGAGGACTGACGATACACTCTGAAGAGGTGCATGTACAGGATCAACCTTTGTACATTTACTGGACGTTTTGGAAGACTTCGATTCATAACAGAATCATCAGCTAACGCGTGGAATACCCGTTCTTTCGGATGTGAAGACGATAGTGTGCTCGCGGATGAATTCGACGCAGATGACTGTGGTCGCTCATTTCCAGCAATTGTGAAGGAGGTAGATGATTGTGGACGTTCAATGCGAAATTTACTGTCCGTGTTCCTGTAAAAAGACAAAATATTAAT
>NC_046659.1:29010518-29012269 GCF_010883055.1 Belonocnema kinseyi | reverse complement strand
TCCTACAGTATTAATAAAGAAAAATTGTATGGAAATTTTTGATACCACAAAGTTACAGATAATCACAATTAAAAATTTAAAAATTCGCTGTACATTCAATTTATATTATTGGATCTTGGCGATTTTTTTCTAATCCATTTCAGTCACTGGTAGGCTTTTTTGACATCTAGGTATGTAAAAAAGGTAAACTTCAGAAAATTTAAAAACTAATTTAAGAGCTATGTATACTCTTTTAAGATACCAATGCAATTTACACAACACTAATTTAAAATTTGCAAATTTTTAGGCCTTCAGTTTAAGAACTTGAGTTTTAACGTTAAAATTGCTTCATTTTCAGAATATAGCCTTACTGTTTGAATTTTCAGAATTTTTGTTATAAGTTATAGGTTAGGGCAAAAATAACATTCTGGGATTCGAAATTGTTACAACGCGAAAAAGTTTTAATTTAAAATTTAAAAATGCGAAAATAAACCATTTTCCATGTTCATTTTCAATCCAGCGAGTCACTTTCTTTCGATTCCTTTGGAAGTCGATCCTTTGCATTCAGTTTTCTTTTTAAAATATACCTTGAATTCAACGCATTTCAAATTAAATGTTTGCAGCTGCATTTAGATGGAATTATGCAAAGGTTTTTTGTTTTAAATATAAATTAATTAAAACATTTTTTTTCACAATTGTAATTTATAACTTCTAAAATGGAATAATTGTAGCTCAAACATGAAAAAGAATAGACTAATTTCAAATTTAAAGAGGTTCTATCTCATATATTGAACTATTAAAACCTCTGATCTTTTTTAAGGTTTTTAAAACTCTTTTAAAAACTTGCTTTAACAATTTTGGTTGTGATTTCTTAATAAAAGAATAAGTGCTATTTAGTCTCCAGAACAGCAATTCCAAAAATATTTAAACCCTTAATAGTTGAGACATTTTAAATTTGTCGTTTTCACAGTATATTGAATAATTTCAAATTTAAAGCTATTTAAATATGTCATCTGAATTTTTAAATTGAAAGTGTTCGATAATTTTAGATTGAAACCTCTCAAATTATTTAGTTACAAATTAAAATCGTACAACTTTAAGTTTTATTTATTTTTTTATCATTTGTCACCCCCCCCCCCACTTATTTTTTTGAAATAAAATAAAGCCCGATTTTTGTAAAAATTAACAAATATATATCAAAGCTTCACTCAAGGCAATTTTTGTTCAAAAAGCTTGTTCCTGAACAAATTAACTCTTATTGTTTTCGATTTCGTTCTGTTACTTAGGGATTGTGTTTTTCATAGAAATAATTGATATGTGTTTTTTCACGTTTATAAAATTATAATTGAAGGTCACTCGAGGTAATTTTCTGTGAAAACTATTGATTTACAAAGAATATTTGTCAAACAATAGAATGGATTTCTTCGCCCGAGATACAAACGTAAATTGTACTATAGTAAAAACAACTGGAAAAAGTTAGATGAAACCCAAATTTGGTAAAGAAAACAAACATTTGTCGACCTATGAATACGAATTTTATTCCCCGAAAGATTTTTATAAAAATCTCTTCGAAACACTTTTATTGCAACAATTTAATTGAAGAAAAATATTTGTTATAAAAATAAAAATAGTACAATTTTTACATACAATTCTTAAAATAAAAAATTTGGGTGTCAAAGCACAATCCAATCCGACTATTCTTTCGAAAGTTATACGATATACAGACAACCACAACATCAATAACAACGACGACGTAGACGCCAGAGAGACAG
>NC_046659.1:29008596-29010418 GCF_010883055.1 Belonocnema kinseyi | reverse complement strand
TTTATTAATTTCATTATGATTTTTTACACAGCACTTTCAAAAACGCCTGAAAAGCCCGGTGTTTCTGCTTCAAAATTTTTTTAAGGATTGCAGTTTTCGATTCATACTTTGCCTAGTAATTGTTCCTAATAGTATGTAATATTTGTAAATTCTAACTATAATTATGATTAATATGCGAAGAATAAGAAACGTGAAAATTATAACTGCATAACAGATTTTTATTATATTGTCATAAAAACAATTTCCTTTAGATTTTGTAAATGAAATTAATTCTTGATTTATATATTCAATCATTGTTACTTGGTGTTCGAAGTTTGATAATGGAAGGTCTATTTTTTCCTGCTTTCCGAGAAAAATTTGGTTTAAAGTGGAATTTTTTGTTTCCGAAAAAAATGATAAAAATGGAGAAATCTCATATAAAGAAATTTCTTACGAAGTAGTTGGAATTTTTTGTCTAGTATCTTTATATTGTTAATTTGTTGGGTTAAATCGTATTTTGCTATTTTACAATCCTTATGTAATTGTAAAATTCCTGTGTTATGCAAGGTGATGGATAATTTAGGATTATTTTTGCAAGTTATTTGTAGTTCTTGGGGTTTTGTAGTTGAAAATAACCATCCGTAATGAGATTTTAAAGGTGTTAACAATGGATAGTTACTGAAATTGATGTAATATTGACATTTGTTTGGGATTAACATTGTGAGTGAAGCCGTCTCGCAAGTTGGATTATCCGTAACGCTTAGGAATGAGGGCCTAGAGCGGCAGACTTTTCCATCTAGTGTTTCATCGCAAGTTTCGAAAAAACTTTCTTGAGCTGTAAAGTAGCTATCTTTATTTGCAGCAAGGGCTAGAAATGATGTTTGAGATTTGATGCAAATTGTTGCTGAATAGTTGATATTAAATTGACGTTTGATAGGGGATTCGTGTATTTTATAGATTTTAAATTCATTTTCAGAAATATTTGGACTGCTTAAAATGAAGACTAATTGATCTTCTATAAACATATGTCTAGATTTTAAAAATGGATTTAAGGTTATGAGGTAATGTTTTTGGGTTTGGAAAAAAAATTGTATTGAGGATTCAGAAAAGGGTGAAAGTCGCCATAAACCATTTTCACTTAAATTTAATACCTCTACTACCTTTTCTAAAGAGTTTGAAAATAGATTAAAGGTTTCTTGCAATTCTATGAGCCATTAAGCAACCATTGAATGGTATTTTTGTATGCCTTTGTCATAAGCAAAAGTATTCCAATCGTCTAATGTTAGTATTTTCTTAACGTTTTCAGTAATATTTTGTATCATAATTGAAAATGGATTTGGAGAAATATAAATGCTTTGCTCTGACCATTTGAGGCTGCTAAGTCCAGTCATTTTTTGTTTTTTAATGATTATTTTAAAAAGATTGATTGGATTATCTTTGCTGTAGTCTTTGTTTGTTATATTTTCTGTATTATTAAGTTGAAATTCTAATTTATTGATAATTGAGTCCAATTTATTTTTACTGAATGGAAATGTTAAATCATGGTAACTTCGAACGCATGAATTTTTTGGTATTGTGTTTTTGTAATATGAAGATATTCTGAGATATGTTTCAATTAGAAGATTCTTAATTCTTTATATATCTGAATTTTTTAAGTTTAATAATAAATAGTTTTCATTTAAATGAAATTTGATTTTTGTTAAAGGTTCAAAATAAAGCCCTGTTGTATTTTCGAATTCTGTTCTGATATACCAGGTGTATACATATGAAACCGGTATTTTTTCAAGAAAAAAACACATTTATTTCAAGAGAATGATAACAAATATTTTATTCAAAGTATGCG
>NC_046659.1:29003464-29008496 GCF_010883055.1 Belonocnema kinseyi | reverse complement strand
CCAGATTGTATCAAAACCTTCTGATGGAAGAAGTTTTCTTCAACCCATCAGCATTTGGCCCGTATTTTCACCTCATATTTGAAGTCGGAAGAGCCGATTCCACAGTGGTTAATGGAAGGGCGCACAATACTCCTGCCGAAAATAGGCAACTTAGCTGACCCGAAGAACTACAGGCCAATAACTTGTCTGAACACGCTTTATAAGATATTCACAGCTATCCTAAATGATAGGATTGTTCGGGCAATTGAACCTGTGTGGCAAGAAATGTATGAACAACGAGGCTCAAAGAAAGGCGTAACCGGATGTCGGGAGAACATGCTCATCGATAGATGTGTCTGCAAAGGTGCAGCATTCTACCAGCGTGACCTATCGATGGCCTGGATTGATTATCGGAAAGCTTTCGATTCTACATCCCATTCCCTCTTTTGCCTTACATTATTGTCACTATCTCTAGCACTGCGCCATTCCGACGGGTAATTGTGCGGCAAACCTGCAGATCGAAAGTACAAGGTCACTCATGTATTTTACATGGACGATCTTAAGATTTATGCTAAAAACAGAGAGCAACTGCATCTAGCTCTGGGGATTGTCGAACGATATACTAAGGAAATTGGAAAGGAATTTCGGTTAGACAAATGCGCCAAGGTTTATTTGAAGCGAGGAAAACTTAATGGCATCCCTGAAGATCCTGAGCTCGTTGATAGAAGCGCCATACGACACCTTTGCGCTGGAGAGACTTATACATACCTGAGCGTGCCACAGAGCCGCATTCAGGATGTGACATCTATAACGGATACTCTCCGAAGCAGATACAAACGTCTCATCCGACAGATTTGTTCTTCCGAACTGTCGGCGAGGAACAAAGTATCTGCAACGAAAATCTTTGCCGTCCCGGTACTACTCTATTCATTTGGAGTAGTTCCATGGACGAAGAACGAGCTCAGATCTCTTGTCATCGGGACAAGAAAGGTTATGCACATGAACAAAAGCATGCATCTTAAGTCTTCCGTTCCGCGACTGTACATCTCACGCCGTCAAGGGGGTCGCGGAATATTGAGTCTTGAATGTTGTTTGCCAAGAATCACTTGGAGCGCTGTAAGCAACTCTCGGCACACCTTCGAGGCGCACTGATGGCAAACTTAGCTTGGACAAGAACCATTTAAATTAAAATTAAATTTCGAGCATTTCATAACAAACGTAAAATATCCACGCTTTGTAATACGAAGGGTAGTTTTTGTTTTATTCGTAAAAAAAACAACATTAAAAATATAAGATATAAGTGTTTGGACAAACGACATAAGCAATGAAAAAAATAAATAGATAAAAGTTGTTTACCTTAAAAAGAGCTAATGAATGTGTTATTAATTTAAAATGCTATTAACAATTTTCTGTGTTATTAATGTTACTAATGTCGCAAATTTCGGAAATCTGAACATTTTCTTCGAGACATTCGATAAGCACACATAAGGAGAATACATAAATAAAGAATACATAACAAGGAGTAAATGAAAACAAATTCACGAATCGGATAATGTTTGTAAGAAACCAGACATAATCAAGGAGGTTCGGAAATCATTGATTAAAATTCGCACCAAGGTTCAAAATGTCATTCTTTGACTATCGCAATTTTTTTACAATTATGAAATGTCATATAAATAAAAAGTTAAACTTTATGTACCAAAAAAAAATAAGTAAGGAAAGAAGATAAACAAAGCAACCTCGCAAACCCTTTAATGCATGTTTGTTTTCTTTGTTTTGCCCTTTGCTATTTCTCAATTTTTTAATTCAAAAAAATATATTTGTCAATATTTTGGTGTTAATTTAACTAAGATTGTCCAAATGACAAAATTTAATTTAGATTGTGTCAAAATATAAATGCAATAACAAAATTATAATGAACAGAAAAAAATTTTTATTTCAAATTGGATAAGCACGAAATTATGATTTCTCTTTAAGATTCAAAGCTAAAATTCAAATGCAAACGCATTTTCTGGTAAAGTTTAGCTTTTCAATTTTCACAACAGTCATCCTTGGGAAGGTAAATATAAAAAATAAATACGTTTCCAGTTGAAAGCAAGGTTCAGTAGTACAGCTTAAACTATTTTGAAATTATCTTCTTTGGGCAAAAATTATAATAGTTATTAGATGGAAGAAAATTGTTTCTTATACACAAAAAGTATTTAAAAAACAGTTTTTAAACAACTTGAAAAAAAGTTCAGAGGTTTAAATTGTCCAATATATAATAAAAAGGCTATAAATAGAAAATTTTATTCTACTTTTTTATGTTTGACCTAAAACTATTCAATTTTAAAGGCTATAAATTACTAATGTGAAAAATAAGTAAAATATTCTTATAAATTTTTATTTGAAACAGGTTGGAGCTAGAACGGGAATTGACGGGGATTTTGTGAGGCTGGGAAAAATAGGCAAATGGCTGTGAATTAATTTTTTGACCGGGAAATTTATGAATTTTTAGAAAAGAAATTGGTCCAAGTTTGGTTTTAACAGCTTTTTTTTAATTCCTTAAATAGCTTTTTTCCTATTATATCATTCAGTTTACAGTACGTAATTCGAAAATCTTTTAATTTCGAATTTTAGAATGCAGTTTTGAAGGCCTGGAAAATTAAAAATTAGAAGCGTTTCAAATTTATAATTTTAGATAGAAATCGTTTTTAGTTTATCAACTGCGAATATAAAGTATGATTCTTTTTTTAATTGAAGTGGACACCAAGGATTCACAATTGAATCATAATTGATTTCATAACACTATTCGGAATTTGTTTAAAATTGAAGAATAGTCCAATTTTAACGTTAAAGATTAAACTGTTTCAATTGGAAAGTCTTAGAAGTTTAACAAATGGAAACTCGCGATTAAAACTTTATAACCCATTTTCAATTAAAAATAAATTCAAAATAAATAAGCTGCATCGATTATAATAATTTAAAGTTTATTTTAAAATATACTTTATGGAACATGATATTTTTTACGAATGTCTCAGTGAAATTCTGTTCGTATAATATTGTTTGCCAATGCGAAACGTAATCTGGCTTGGAACTGTCGCCTTAACATCTAAAACCCGAAAGAACAATTTCCCTATCACTTCGAATTATAATTATATTTTTATAAAAATGGTATTCTGGACAGTTTACAATATTATCGAATTTAAAAATTCCCGAATAATGAAACTCCAGGCCGAATGCTGTCTAATGATCAAATATACAAACTAGAAAATTCCCGAATTGCAGAAATTGAGAAAACAGTTTTGTGATCAATATTATTTATTTATTAAAAATACAATAATCAAATATTTTTATTATAGAGATTTTGTTTGATGTTTAATTTTTTTAATTTAAAATAACAATAATTGTATAAATATGTGATACAAACTTAAATTTAAAACACGTGAGCTTTAAATGAAACAAAATTTGCAGGATTCAATGCAGGCTGATTTAACGCGACTTTTATTTTTATTTTTTAAAATAATAATTTCATTTTTGCGAGCGTTTTCTGTAATGTACAAAAATACAATGCACATTTTCAAATAACTTTTTATCAAAAAATACATTCGTTCAATTATTGTTATTTTATATTCCAACAATAGTTTTTAGAAGCTTTAAACATTAAAAAAGTTTTTTCTTCATTAAAAATATTTTATTATTCTATTAAAAAAAATTTTTTAAACAAACTATTTTTTAATTGTTCAAATTAGAGAGATGTCTAGCCAGGATATTGTATAATTCGGAAATTTTCTGTCGGCAATTCTCAAATTCGGTAAGATTGTGAATTGTCGCGAATTTTCCAATTCGGGACTTTTATATTTCGACAATTTTATAATTTCGGAATTTTTTCAGTGATGTGGGAATTTTATTTTTCGGAAAAAGCGACTGAAAAATCCCGAAAAATAAAATTCCCGACACTGTAAAATTCGTAAATTGAAAAATAACCAAATAATAAAATTCCCGAAATTATGAAAGTCCCGAAATATAAAAGTCGAATTGGAAAATTCAGGAAAATAAAATAAATAAAATTCCAGACAATAAGATATTACCGAATTTTAAAGATCACCAGAGAAAATGGCTGAATTATAAAATAACCGAACTATAAAATTCCTGAATTTAAAGAATTAAAAAAATTATTTATCAAATATTATTTATTTATTGAAAATACAATAATCGAATATATATTTCTGGATGAAAAAATTTGTTTGAAAATGTGCATAGTACTTGAAAAAAATATAAAAAAGTTGTGAAAAATCGAATTTTTTATTAATAAAAAAAAAATAAATAAAAATAAATGTTGACATGAATCGTTGTTGAATTGAATCCTGCAAAGTTTGTGCGAAAATGTTATTATGTAGGTACGAAGAAAATTTAGGCAGAACATTTTTTTCTTTCAAAGCGCACGTGTTTTTTAATGTATTTTTTAATACAATTTTTATAAAATTATTATTCAGGTGCCGGAGATTTTATTTTTTGGGATTTTTCATTCATCCATTTCGGAATTTTTTCCAGTGGTCCCATATTTTTATATTTCCTCTTAAAATTATGTATTTTTTCAAAATAAAAAGTCAACATTTCGAAACATTTCAAAATCATCAAAAGTGATTTTTCTAATATTGTAAATCTTTTGAAATGTTTTGAAATAATTTTAAACATTCTCTTTGAGTTATGTACTTTTTTGAAATAAAAAATCATTTTAAATCAACCCAGAAATTTTTATTGTTATCCTAATATTTCAAATTCTTGAGAAGCTCCAAATTTTGTTCTTTTCTTTGAAACATTCAGAAACCTCCAGATTATTTGATTTTTTTCTAAATTAATGTTTATTTAACTTTTATTTAAGAATAAAAATAAGATACTTTTACCTTCGAAATACAAATAAAAACAAATAAAACAATTATAATCGTAACATTCCAAGTTTAAATTTCTTACTCTGAATTGTGTGTGTGACGATTTGTCCCGGTCTCAAGTCCAGCTCAATATTTAGAACAACCTTCATTTTTTTGAAATTGTAATTTTTCGGTTGTAACTT
>NC_046659.1:29000195-29003364 GCF_010883055.1 Belonocnema kinseyi | reverse complement strand
TAATCCTTAATCCGATTGTTCTTCAATTGTTTTTCTTGACAGCTCGCCACAATCGGCAACAAGGTTAGGCGGTTGCTCTTGAAGTTCCTTGGTGGAACGCTAGCGATACGTGGAAGTTTGACTGGCGTCCGATATGGCGTCGCAACCCGTGTCCTTGCTTAGTGCTTGTGCACTCACTAACACATGTACAAAATATATTTGAATCTTGGTGATTTATGTGAATCTTGGTGATTCAACTTTTGCACACTATTAATTGCTCACAGTATTGTAATTTTGTAAGTCACATTCACGAAAAGGCGTTGCTCGCCACAATTTGTTGTGGAAAAACTTGAGTTTGTTGAAGGCGTGGTTGCAGAGACGCCTGTGTAGCTTTGAGGCTTGGATTGCACAGAGGAGAATTGGATTGTAAATTGAGAACACGAGTACGTTTTTCGGTTGACCAGTCTATTTCGCCATATTGGAAAAATCTCTCGTTACAAATTGAAGTCGGTAAAGTAGATACATGAAATGCAGAGACTCTACGATCGGTACATCAAATAATTTGGACTGTGAAACTTAACAACTTCACTCGGAACTAAATCAGTTATATTGGGAATTACTAAAAAATTAAGCGTGCGCTGATATTCATTATAGACGGATTTAAAGGTTATGTAAACCATACCTGTCACCACCGTTGTAAGATTGTTTACAGTACCAACAGAAAAACAACATTTTAACATCGGGATTTTTAATTTCTTCACGAGGTGCATTGTTACAAAATTCGTGGTTGAACACGTATCAAGTAATATTCTTGCTTTTATTCGATTTTTCTTGTGATCAAATACTTCAACTATAGCACTTGTCATTAATTGACACGTTGGCGAGGAAACTAAAGACTTTAAAGTGATTTCCGAGACTGGCTTTAATTGTCATGGTTCATTGATTCCGTTTGAATCTTGTGTTTGAATCTTGTGACTTTAATACGCTCCTCAACAGTTAAAGCCAAGAATTTATTGCATTTAAATAGATAATGTGGCTCCGTACAGAGAGAACATTTATTGGATGTAGTAGTAATGAAAACCTGACGAATATAAAAAATCAGTTGAATCTTCTAATTTTGGAAATTCTCCGTTTTTAATGGTTTCGTCCCATTTTTCCAAAGAATATTCATGAAGCTTTTCTTCGATAATAGCGAATATCATTTCATGACTTACATTTACCCCTGATGAAGCTAATGATAGAAGATGCTGTTGCGATTCATCCGCAAGAGCGATCAATCCCTGATAGGATTCTTTTTCTTGAACTGGTAATCGTAGTAATAAACTAAGATGTCGCGAAATGAGGGAACGTGTATCTTCATACGATTTTCGTAAAAGATTCCATGCGCGATAGAAATTATCATTAGTAATAGCAAAAACTTGAATTTTACGCAGTGCCTTATCCTTTAGCGCGGATTTTAGATATTGTAGTTTTTCTACATTACTTATGTCATCCCGATTATTTATCATGGTGTTGAAAGTGTCTCTGAAAGACAACCATTCTTCTAATTTACCATCGAACGTCGGTAATTGTGCTTGCGGTAGTTTTAACTTTCTTCCTTGACCCTGCCTAGAAGATTTCGGGATGTTTTAAATGCATTGTCTCAATGTATTGCTCGTGAGGTGTTTTAAACGCATTGCCTCTATGTCTTGAAGATGAGGTGTTTTATACGCATTGCCTCTATGTCTTGCAGATGAGGTGTTTTATACGCATTGCCTCAACTGGAATTGATACAGGCTGTACTGTCTGTTAAGCACTCAGATGTAGGGTGTTTTCTTTTAAAAACGCATTGCCTTGTTGTATTTGAAGTCACTATTTTGATGTGATTGTTTGATAAAAGGTAGACCTTATTGTTCTACTTGTAAAGATTCTTAAAAGACAGTCCAATGACGGCCTATTCCAGCATTGACTTGAATGTATAATGCACTTGTGAAACAATAGTAACTTTTTCATGGTTACATAGAAATTACTCACTGTCACTCGCACTGATTTTTGTAAGAGCTGTGCACGAACTTTATGGTTTGATTGTTTTTATTTTTGAGAGTTGATTAGTTAATATTTGAGTTAGTATTACTCTCGTCGATACACTGATTCACTGATTATTGTTTCAACCAATCCGGTTAAAAGGACCATGTCTTTTTGCACTTAATAAATTAGGAATATTAAGGCATGCATTTCGTATAAATAAATCCATTTAATTTGAACAAAATTATAAAGGTTTTATTTCCCACGAAGAGTAAAAGATCAGAGTACATATTTCTTTCAAAGTTCTCTTCATACTAGGTCTTTCTCTCTTGTCCCTAGACCTCACACACTTCTTGAGAGTAGGGTTAATCTAAACAAGATAAAGATACTTCGCTAAAATCTATATGCAACTAAATCGAATATAATACAGTTGTGCCTTAAACTATACACATATGCTTTGTATGGCAACTTCAAACGATGTTTTCGCTGTTTGAAATAAAATGTATTAATGTATTTATTAATTTTTGATACGCAAACCCAGTTTTGCCTATTTTGAAACGATGTTATACTAAATTCTCATTCATTTATATCATTTATTCTAACAAAAAGTCTCTCAGTGCATGTATATTCTCGCAGTAGAAGTTAAATTCTATATTGCGCAAAATCCCCAATACTAGACTGGTCTACTATAATTACTACATGAAACTGAATTTTCTATATTTCGGGGTATTAAGCCGTTAGAAAAAAAGTTTGTCATATTTTTCAACAACAGCAATGTTTTTCTGATTTTTATAGCATTTTACGAGATTTAAAACAAAGCTACTTAAGAAATAAAGAAGAAAAACAGTGCTGTCTTCTAATTGACAGAAACTCATATTATTTTCTAATACAGACCTATAACAGTGCTGCTTTCATACTTTTTCTGAGCATTTTTGTCTACAAGATTAGTTTCTTCATATGCTTACACCATAATTAACACCCAGCACAATCTCATAATATGAAACATTGCATCCTAACCTACTGCGACTGCTACACTAAGAGGTTAGGTTAATGTACATGAAGAGGCAGAGCTGCCAGATCGTGGCTGAAATTTACCCCCACCATACCTACCGTTTGGGAGCCGCAAAACAGAAAGTGCATGATTACCACTGTGAGTTCGTATGTAAGCCGAAAATGCACGATTCGA
>NC_046659.1:28993937-29000095 GCF_010883055.1 Belonocnema kinseyi | reverse complement strand
CATTTTTGCATGCCAAGACGGTGTCATTTCCACCTTAACATACCGTCGCCACATTTTGAGCCAAGACATTCCCCATGATAGCTGCAGGGCGTGCCATGCACATCCCGAGCATTTAGCTCACATACTATCTAGTTGTCCAACACACACAGGAACGACCTATTCTCGACAATTGTTTCTGTTGCTCACTCGAGGCCTGACATGGTTCTTTTTTACTTCGAGAAGCGAACCATGTTCGTTATCGAATTTACGGCACCAGCTGACAAAAACATCATAGCCAAGGAGAATGAAAAGAAAGAGAGGTATCGAGACCTTATAAGGGAGTTGCAATGATTGTACCCGGTATATTCCGTTAAACTGGTCTTCCTTATCATCGGCGCTCTCGGAGGTGTCAAGCTTGCACTTGCTAATGGCCTAAAAAACATCCCTGCGTGTCAACAATATGCTAGAACACTTGCGGGAAAAATACAGAAGGCGGTTATCCTTGGGTCGCTCCGTGTTCTTAGGGTGCACGAGGCTTTTCTGGATCGTCGTATTGATTCCTTTACAGACTGTAACCACCTATCTCACGGTTGTGAGACGTGGTTGTGGCTGAAATTTTACCACGATTTCGCTGGAAGCGGGTGCAATTTTTCAGATTAGCACCCACTCCCGGCGAAATCCTGCGGTTGTCCTTATGACAAATTTTTAATTATATATATATATATTGTATAAAAATAAACAAGATTGTTTAACCATTAACAAGGATTAGCTTTTATGACTGTTAGAAATATCCTTTCTATTAGGGTAGGCATACGCTCGAAGATATAAACCGCACGTGTTGGAGTCAGAAAAATACGACTTAAGAGATAAATTTATGTCTTCAAGGCATAAAGACTTGTCTCCAATACATAAATTAAAGTCTGGCTCCGTCTGAAAACTGAGAAATGCTCAAGTCGATATTTTCGACTTCAGCATGTGTTGATTGGGGGCAATTCAAGTCGAACTGAAGTCGAAGCATTTTTATTCGGGCACCCTCACCCTCCCCGCAACGCTCCAAATATCACACAAGAATAAAAAAATTACACTTGTACATATTACTATCAGTTGTTAACAATTTCCGTCGTCTTTTTTCATACAAATAATTACTAATGGACAATTTGAATATTTACAATAACTTTTTAAGCAATTTTCAATTGTTGAAACAAATTTAAATTATTAAAACTATTATTTATTTCCGAAAAATGTAAAAAATGATTCTATCTTCTAAAAACATTATGTAATTATTTAAAAAATTATTTATCGTCTATTTTCAAAATTTCTAAGAACTGAGGCGAAATATCAACTTTCTTTTCAAATCAGTATCCTGTTCTACGTTTTCTTAAATAATTACATAATTTTGATACATTTCTTTTAATGTTTAATAAATTTCTATTTCCTTTTTGTTCAAGCAGTTGTTTTTCGATAACTAAAAAAATGAAATAAAAAAGAACACTAACAATTATGTTTCACATTTTAAAGTGTATAGAAAGAATACATTATCCACTTTTTAATTGTTGAAAATAATATAATTTCTTTAAATAATTACTTTCACCAGGATAATTTTAAAATCGTAATTAATTTTATGTTGTCGAGTTGGAGGAATATGAAACTTTCAAATATTTTAGATTTTAGCTTTACGATTTTTCACCGTGATAAATTGCAAAATTACCAAAGAAACGTGTTTTGTTCATAAAACCAGATTTTGTGGGCGCATAGAAAATTTATAAGCATAATTTTATTAATTTAATTTTTTTTCTTATTGGATGCGAATACATTATTTGATATTTCACGTGCATATTGTGTGGAGGAGATATTTGTCAATTTGCTATATTTCCCACCTGAATCCTACCAATTTTCGGGTATGAGGTTGTCTTCATATTTGCCAGGGGGCACTAGACTGTATTTCCGATTTTCTTATAGATGCCACTGCAGTCATTGCCGTGCTCAGCCTAACATACCGTTTCGCCTTAAGGGCATGTGATACTTAGAAAATTGTCGATTTTACCAGTTTTAGGTTCCGACGGCTTTGTTTCTATAATAATCAATATTTTGCCTTAAAAATTTGGGACATGTTAGCGACCATGCTAACGGACGACCCCACACACTTTTTTTGGTTTAATTCAAAAAAGTTTTAATTTAGCAAAATCTTATTAATTTGCATAACGCTTAGGAATTAGTATCGATTTTCCAGTTTTAGGGTCCGACGGCTTTTTTCCAGAATAATCAATATTTTGTCTTAAAAATTTGGGAAATGATAGAGAACATGCTAACTGACCTCCCCGCACACTTTATTTGTGTTTTTTTTTCAACAATTTTTTTGATATTGCTAACAACGTGTGTACATTTTGAGGTTATGTATGGTACAATTCTCCTGCGCGTTACTTCCAAACTACACAATATTTTTGGCCGAAAAATTTGGACTTGCAAATAAACATAGGAACTAATCTCCCGGAACTAACCCTTTTTGCAGGCAATCAAAAAAGTTTATTTCATTAATAATTTCCAGATTATCCGAAAGGCAGAGATAAAAAATGACGTAACCTCAAAATAATACATATGCATAAAATTTGTATTTAGCACAATAATTTTTTTTGTTATTATCCCTCAAAAAAGAGTCCGGGGACGTCCGTTATGATATTTTATAGCATCTACGAATTCAGTTTTTAAAATTTTTCATTTTTGTGGAAAAAAAGCCAAGGAAACTGTAAGTATCACATGCCCTTAAGAGTAACACAACGCGACAACTCGTTACTATGGCAATAAGCAACGCCGTGTTCCTCTTACGCATAGCTAGCGCAAGCGCAGTACCTCTACATGTCAAATATTGGGGTCAATGCATGCCGAGAACCTCGACTAGACCATCGTTTATTCTTCATAATTTTGAATTAAAAGCATTTGAAATTGAAGAAAAAAGTCTGACATGATTTTCAATCGAAAACGTTCTAATTGAAGAAGTTTTAGATGGGTAAGATTTTGCAAATGTGGCAATATTTGGAATGGAATGAAAAGAAACTTGAACTTGTACCATTTATAAATAAAAGCGTTTCAAATTGGATTATTTTTTAATTGAACAAAATTTTTAACAGAAGCCTTTAAAATTCAAAACCTTTAAACTAGAATTTGTTAATTTGGACAATTTCATTACGAAGGAGTTGAAAATGTTTTATTTATAATCCAAAGCGTTCAGAATTCAACAATTTTCTTTTTCATTCAAGAACCTCAAAATTGAATTATCTCATATAAAGATTTCGAAAGATCACATTTTAAAATGGATCAAAATTAAAAAATTATCAGTTACTATAAAAATTAATTAGACAAATTCTAATAATTTTTAAAACTAAACTCGCACCTTTACTTTCACGTTTCAAAATGGAAAATTTTTCTACCTGACAAGTAAAAACATTTGGTTGAAAATATGTGTATTTTATAAAAAATTCGGTCAAAAATTTATTTCTTTTCTCGAAAATTTGACTATTTAAATGAAAATGTGTTGTTTGTAAATTTTATTTATTTTTTTTTTTTTAACTCAATACTAAACTTCCATTTTTTTTCGAAAAATTACCTTTATCAGTCGAAAATGTATTCATTTGTTAAAAATTTAACTATTTGATTGAAAATCGTCTTTGCGGTTCAAATTTGTTTAAACTATTTTATTCTTGGTAAAAAATTAATGCTTTTAGTGAAAAATTTAACTACATGTATAGTTGAAAATTCGTATTTTTTGGTATAATATTATTCTTTTTGTATCAAAATGGTTTAAAATTAACCGATTTTGTTAAAAATTCTTTTATTTTTAGATTAATTTTGTGCATATATAGATATTCCAGTATGTGAAATTAATCTTTTTTAATTTAAAATTAATTTCTTTTGGTGCAAATTAAACTATTTTTATAAGACTCCTCTTTTCATTCATAATTAATTTAACATAACTGAAAATATAACCATACTATTTTTGGTTGGAAATGTAACTATTTGGTTAAACAGTCGTTTTTATTTTAATTGCAAATACATTTTTTTTCAAATTTAAAATTCGTCTTTTTGGTAGAAAATTATTTGATTTTTCATTAATATTTTTGGTTGAAAATTCATTTGTTTGTTTCAAAGTTAAAAGTTTGTGCTGAAACTTCGTTTTTTAAGTTGAAAATTATTTTTATACTGGAGATTTACATTTTCCATTTTTAGTTAAAAATGTACTTTTTTTAAATTCAACTATGCGGTTATATATTTCAGTAAAAATTCATCTTTTTGTTGGAATATTATTCCTTTTACTTGTAAATTCATTTCCCTGGTCGAAAAATTAACAAATGAAGGTCTAGTCGGGGTTCGCCGCTCTGTACTGATGTCTCATCAAAAAATAATAATGGTTGCTGTTCTTTGCAACTGTTTTTGATTCCCTTTTCTACTTAAAGAAGCAAAACAAAAAATGGAAAATTTAATCTTTAGTAGTACCTAGCAGCTGGATTTGAAACTTATATTAATCCAAATACTTAAAGAATACGCAGTGAATTTCGATAAAAGTTCCCCAGATTATAAGGACAGAAAGAAGAAACGTGGCAGGAGATTGCTACTAAAATTTCTGTAATTGCAGAAGTCAATGTAAAAGGTATTCAAAGCATTTTTTTAAAACTAAATAAGTCATAGAGCAGTGGTGTACACCTAAAAGGAAGTGGCCTGGCGGTACTTTTCTTAAACACGCTTAAACTACGTTACCAGTTGAAGGTCTAGAGGGGGGGGGCTAAAAACTAAGATTTTGGTAGCAGGGGAGGCGTATAAGTGAAAATAACAATAGGAACTTACATAACATTTCCAACATACACCCAATAAGAAAAGCCAACTATATTTTTGTGCAAAAATTAATGTTTTCTCTTGAAAAGGCTAAAATCTATTTTTTTTGTAATTCTTCTCCTCTGGTCAAAAATGTAATTATTTTATTGAAAATGAAATAATATCCTTCAAAGTTATTTAAATATTTTATTAAAAATCCTTTTTTTTAGTTGAGGGTACATCTCTTTGGTTGCCAATTTAACAATTTTTTAAACAGTCATCTTTTTCATCAAAGGTTTAAGTACTTTGTTAAAAATTTATCTTGTTTAGTTCAAAGTCCAAACTTTTTGTTAAAAGTTCGTCTTTTTAAATAGAAATTTAATCTCCTTATTTGGAAATTTATCCTTTTCATTAAAAAATCCAATTGTTTCGTTAAAATATCAAGTCCTACATGATTGTTTGACAATTCATGTTGTTTGGTTCAAAATTCGATTATTATTTGACTGAAAGTTGAATTGTTTTGTAAAAAAAATGTATGAAGGAGTTGAAAATGATAGTTGAAAATTCATCTTTTTGGCTTGAAAATTAAAAAATTTTGTATAAAATCGTACTAATTGGGAAAAATTGAACTTTTTGGTTAAAAATTTAATAACTTCGTTGAAAATTAATTTTCGGTTAAAAAATTATTTCTTTTCTGAAAATTAGAATGTTCCATGTTTTCTTCAAACTTTATCATATATATTTCATACATACAATAATCTATATATACTAGAAAGTCGTTTTTTGAGGTACAAAAGCATTCTTGTTTGTTAAAAGTACAACAGTGAAAAAAATAGTTAAATTTACGTTTTAAAGGTAACAAATCAGCTATACAAATGTCCTATTTATATTATTTTATTATTATTATTATTATTATTACAACATTAAGCCATTTCCCTTTCGGGGTAGGCGTGACTCACTCGGTAGAGGAAAGGAGTAGTGTGTGGAATGGATAGAGATTTTACAGATTGATCCAGAATTCTCGTGCTATTTAAGTAAATAACACGTTCGTTCCGCAACACTGCTCCGACCCAGGTTGCTGATCAATCTCTCTAGCAATCACCCCAAGCGAAGAACCTCACAAAGTCGTTATGTAAGGTTCCCCACTAGGGTCCATTAGTGGCCAAGGTCTTTTATTTCAAGCGTCATTCACTCTACATACACTCTTTTTATTACCTATTTGCCGCCATACTTTCCTGTCCTGGCATACTTCTCTAGCTTCTTTTATGTCCATACATTTTTTCATGCAGGCTCTCATGTTTCTGTGACTTCTTATGTCTCTTCTAACTAGGGTCTCATTCACACATTCTAACCATTCTTTCCGCGGTCTACCTCTG
>NC_046659.1:28987422-28993837 GCF_010883055.1 Belonocnema kinseyi | reverse complement strand
ATTGCCTCGGTTAAAACGTCTAAGGGCATAGTTCGTCGATCTTTCACCAAATTATGTCCTCTTCCTATTTGCAATTAATTCTTGTCAATCTCGATTTTTAAAGAGAGTATTCTATGAGAATTTTAGTTTTATTTTCTCTTCATTTTTATTTTATCATTTATGCAATGTGATATATCATGTTCCTCTCAAAAGCTTGTAAACCTTGTTCAATGGTTGTACCAATTTACTCGAATCAACAATATTCAATTTAAAAGAAAATGCTTACAGCCCGGGGGAGTATGTTAAGTTTCACAGTTCAAATTATTTGATGTACCGATCGTAGAGTCTCTGCATTTCATGTATCTACTTTACCGACTTCAATTTGTAACGAGAGATTTTTCCAATATGGCGAAATAGACTGGTCAACCGAAAAACGTACTCGTGTTCTCAATTTACAATCCAATTCTCCTCTGTGCAATCCAAGCCTCAAAGCTACACAGAAAACAGAAGTCATATTACGTGAGCAACTGCAAATTCCTGAAAAAATATTACTCGCAGATCCTAATTTTTACATACCTAGGACGATTGACATGCTCATAGGTGCAGGAATGAGCCTATCTCTTTTATCGATAAGTTCCATAAATTTATCTCGAAACGGTAATGACCTTTATTCACAAAAAACTCGATTAGGCTGGGTAATTGGCGGAGGTTTAGATCTCTCAAACAAATCTAAGATCGCAAAAACCAATTGGTTCGATTTATAGTAGCCTTACCGTTCAGAGCGACAACGAAAATATTAGGCGACTCAAAACAGATTGCGTTAAAAAGGTTAAAGGAACTACAAAAGAGATTTGAAAAGAATCCGGAATTTAAAGAACAATATACAGCGGTTATTCAAAATTACTTGGAACTAAATCACATGTCATTGATAAATTCATCTCACGATGAGGCAGATTTTTATTTACCACATCACGGTGTTATAAAGAATTCCAGTAATACTACTAAATTAAGAGAAATGTTTAATGCTTCCGCTAAAAGTAGCTCTGGCGTTTCTTTAAATGAACTTCTAAATGTCGGTCCAACAATACAAGATGATCTTTTTTCTTTAATAATCCGTTTTCGCTTTCACAATTACGTGCTCATATTAGACATTGAGAAAATGTACAGACAGTTCTTAATTCGCGAAGAAGATCGGCAGTATCAAAGGATTTTGTGGCCTAGAAATGATCAGATATTAGAATATTGTCTAAATACGGTTACTTTCGGGTTTGCTCCATCATCTTTTTTAGCCATACGGTGCTTGCATCAATTAGTTGAGGATGAAGGTCATGATTTTCCTTTGGCGGCGAATATATTGAAAAGGGATTTGTATGTGGATAATCTCATTACTGGAGCTAACACATGTGAAGAGGCGCGAAAGATTTATGATCAAATGACTAAACTCTTAAGTCGAGCTCAACTAAACATGCGAAAATAAGCTTCGAATGAGCCCAGCATACTTAAAGGCATAAGCGATAAAAGTCCGGATACCGATTTTAAAATAAACAAAACTTATGTAGCCAAAACGCTCGGATTATATTGGAAGGCTCGAGATAACGCCTTCGTTTATTCAATTAAGACGCCTACAGTTCATCAGGGTATCACGACAAGAGTCATTTTATCGGAAATTGCAAAATTACTCGATCCCTTAGGTTTCCTTGGTGCGATAATTTTATATGCGAAACAAATAATGCAAGAACTTTGGCAGTCTAAAGTTAACCGGGACGAGTCATTACCTGAAGCTATTCATTATAAGTGGATTAACTTTTGCAACCAATTAGAATCGATATATAATGTTTCATTTTCAAGAAATGTCATGATTCATAATTCAAAAAGAGTTCAACTACATGGTTTCTGAGATGCGAGCGAAAGGGGATATGGAGCATGTTTATACATTTGTTCTGAGAACGATAACGGATGAGTACACTGTTCTCTTTTAAGTTCTAAATCTCGTGTTGCTCCTTTAAAAAAGCTAACCATACCTCGATTGGAATTATGTGGAGCTTTATTACTGATTAACCTATTTGAAAAGGTTCAGAATTCTCTTTGTGTTAAGATCGAGGCATCCACTTGTTGGACAGATTCCGAAATTGTTTTATACTGGTTACGAGAAATTCCTAATACATTAAAAACTTTCGTGACAAATAGAGTTTCTGAAATACAAGTTAAAACAAATATCGGTCAGTGGCGTCACGTTCGCTCAAAATACAATCCCGCAGACGAATTATCAAGAGGTCAATTACCAGATGAATTTCTAAAAAACGAACTATGGTTTCCAGGTCCCCATTGGTTTAGCCAGGAAGAAAATTTTTGGCCAAAATAGGAATTAAATACTAGTGACAAGTTACTTACAGAAACTAAAAAAATAAATTGTCTATCGTTCAAACTAACATTTTCGAAAAGTTTTCTTCCTTCACTAAACTGAAACGAGTAATAGCGTTCTGTTTTAGACTCTTACCTAAGTATCGTCAAAATAAAGTTTCTTTAAAAACGGTATAATTAAAGCATGCAGAAATAGTCATCATCCGATGTGTCCAGTGATCTTGTTTCTACAAAGAAATTGAAAGTTTAACAAAGGGTGATTCAATGAGAAGAAAGAGTAAAATTTATAATTTAGATCTATTTTTATGTGAAGATGGACTGTTACGTGTCGGGGGTCGTTTGAAAAATTCGGAACTTTCATTCGACCAACGACATCCTATACTCTTACCCAAGTCCAATTTTTTAACAGATTTAATAATTAGACATTACCATTCCAATTCGTATCATACTGGAGTGCAAACTACTTTATATACTTTACGGCAGAAATTCTGGCCCATTGATGATAGAATTCAAATCAAGAAAATCATACGTAAAAGTATAATTTGCTTTCGTGCTAAACCAATTTCAGCAAATCCTAAAATGGGAAATTTACCGGCTGTACGCGTGAATAAAACAAGACCGTTTAAATGTGTGAGCGTTGATTACTGCGGTTCATTTTACATAAAAGAGCGAAAATATAGAAATAAAAAAAGGGTCAACATTTATGTATCTATTTTCGTATGTATGATAATAAAAGCGATTCATATTGAGGTAGTAAGCGATTTGAGTACGGAAGGGTTTCTAGGAGCTTTGCGACGTTTTATTGCACGACGTGGAAAACCCCAGTCCATATATAGTGACAACGGTACTAATTTTCAAGGCGCTAGCAATGAATTGAATGAGTTACATGTTTTTTTTAAGTTTGAAAGATTCAAAGATAAAATCTTTGATTTCTCTAGCAGCATCTGTGTTGATTTTCACTTTATTCCCCCCTCAGCCCCGCACTTTGGTGGACTGTGGGAAGCTGGTGTAAAGTCATATAAACATCATTTTAAACGGGTGGCTTCGAACGTCCTATTTACATTCGAGGAATTTTACACACTCTCCGTCGAAATAGAGTCTATCTTAAATTCGAGACCACTCAGTCCAATTTCAACAGATATAAATGATATCTCCGCTTTAAGGCCAGGACACTTTTTAATAGCTGACTCACTGACTAATTTTCCCGAACCTGACATCTTGCCTTTACCTTCAAATCGATTATCAGCTTGGCATTTGATTTCCAAAATACGTCAGAACTTTTAGAAAGATGGAGTATCGAGTATTTGAATGAATTAAATATTCAGCAAAAATGGCGTAGTGATAAAACGAATCACAAGGAGGGTATGCTGGTGTTAATAAAAGAGGACAATACTCCTTGTATGCAATGGCCGTTAGCTCGGATCTCTGAATTGCATCCAGGAAATGATGGAATTGTTAGGACTGTAACTTTAAAAAGCGCTGATCGAATGTTTAAAAGACATGTACGAAAAATCGCTGTTTTACCAATAAATTTTGACAATGTCGAGAAAGAATGTTGATCGCTTACTCTCTCAACGGGGGGAGTATGTATAGTTTAAGGCACAACTGTATTATATTCGATTTAGTAGCCGATAGATTTCAGCGAAGTATCTTTATCTTGTTCAGATTAACCCCACTTTAAAGAAGTGTGTGAGGTCTAGGGACAGGAGAGAAAGATCTAGTATGAAGAGAACTTTGAAAGAAATATGTACTCCGATCTTTTACTCTTCATGGGAAATAAAACCTTTATAATTTTGTTCAAATTAAATGGATTTATTTATACGAAATGCTTGCCTTAATATTCCTAATTTATTAAGTGTAAAAAGACAATATGAGCATCTCAAACTATTATATGAAAAATAACTCACTCTACCAAAAAATTTAGTCTACAAATTTCGTGAAAAAGAATTCCTAATGTTTTAAATTTCACAGTAAATGAATGAATTTAAAATAGAAAGCATTAACTTTTATTTAAAATGTTGTGAATCATAACCTTTCGGCTCGGTCGGAAAATGGAGGAAAGAATCGAGAAGCATTCTCAAACGATACTATATGAAAAGTCAAGAATAATAATTTCATAGTTCGTTGTGCTACTCAGATTTCTTCTAGCTTTATATTAAAAATATCAATGCCTAAAAGACGTTTTCGATATTATGATATTCACTGTTCTTTTTATTCAAATTATTTTTCGAAAACTCAGTAAAAAGATTATCATTTTTTCATAGTGTTAATTCTTGAAATAAAGATTCATATTATTTCATATTTAGAATACTACACTTTGTCGTCTTCATGTTTTAAACACTTGTATGATAATGTAAAACTTTGGTACTGAAATACGAATGAATGTAATGAAACCTCGGTCTTCCCTATTTCGGATCGATATTATACTAAAGTCTAATTCATTAATTTCATTAATTCTAACAAAAGGTATCTCAGTGTGGGTAAGTCGAAAAATTGCTATATTTATTTCTGTAATCCAATTATTAAAAGATATGTGGACAGAAATTGGTTTTCTATTTACTGTTTGTAGTCCCTAATAGCAACGTCTGACTTGTATGACAGAGGCCAGAGTCTGGCCCAGCATCTGCTTCCACTAGTCGACGTAGTAGACGTCTGATTACTCAGTTAAAAGGTAACCTTTAAATTTGTTCATACTTGTGACGTTGCAAAATTTTTGCAACTCACAAAGCCCTAATTTTTTTTAATTTTATAGTTTTTGAAAATATTTCGAGGTATCGAGTAATCACGCCCCGGGAACTGCACGGTACTCCCCGACTAGGGACTTTAATTAAATGGACTTTGTATATTTAAGGACTGATTTCGCTTGGTTTTGTTTATTTTTATTATGTAATTTGCGGGTGGTTGCTGACGTCGAGATACTTCGAGGGACATCTTGGAAACCATGGAATATAGAGGACACTAGGAGAATCAGAGGTGTACGACGATTCGCAATATGTGGAACTGTATGTGGTACAAATAACTCAATTGCGGGCAGTATTAATGCTTTTGCAGATCTTTCGTAGAGTAATTGCCGAAACACGTGACCTTTTTTTTAAACTCGATTTAGTCTAAGTGATCGTGGCGGACTTTCTCGTCTTCCATCTTGACCAATTATCAACAAGTTGTCAATAATACTTTTTAAAATTATTTTCCGAACAAAACAACTATAAAATTAGAAATCTTATTGGCAAAACCTCGTACTGAATACGTAGCAAGCAGGCAAGCTCCATAATTGATACGTAATCATGTTTATGTTAATTAACTTGACTTTTGTAAAAAAAATATACAATTATATTTTAACAATTTTTTTACGATATAATTCCATGTTTTAACCTACTAGGCAGTCTGATAAGTCCCTGAAAAATGAAACACGGAGACGTTTTTTGGCCAAAGTCGGTTTTATTTTTCAACATACTCTCCTTTTAGGTCGATACAGCGAGTCCAACGATTTTCTAACGTTTTGATACCGTCCGAAAAGTACTCGATTGGAAGGTCTCCAAAATACGCCTGAGTTTCAGCTATGAGCTCCTCATCTGAGTAAAAACGTTTACCGGTGAGCCATCTCTTCAGGTTAGGGAACAAGTAATAGTCGCTGGGGGCCAGGTCTGGTGAATACGGTGGCTGAGGAACCAATTCGAAGCCGATTTCATGCAATTTTGCTTGTGCAACTAAGCATGAGTTAACAGGCGCATTGTCGTGATGATAAAGCGGATTTTTCTTATTCAAATGCGGTCGTTTTTCGGCGATTTCGATTTTCAATCGGTCCAATAATGATGAATAGTATGCTCCGGTTATGGTTTTACCTTTTTCAAGATAGTCCACGAATATTATGCCATGTGCATCCCAAAATATGGAGGCCATAACCTTTCCGACCCATTGTTGCGTTTTTAGACGCTTCGGAGCACTTTAGCCCGGTGGAGTCCACTGTTTTTCTTGTTGCGTTGACTCAGGAGTGTAGTAGTGGATCCAGGTTTCATCTATGGTTATGAAGCGGCGCAAAAACTCGGTCGGCTTACGCGAAAATAATGCCAAATTC
>NC_046659.1:28976653-28987322 GCF_010883055.1 Belonocnema kinseyi | reverse complement strand
CAGGCGTCATTTGAAGGATCAAGCTCGACGAAAATGGTTCACATTAGTGAATACTAATGCCATCTCTTAGAATTTTCAGGTACTTATCAGACTGCCTAATACATGGATCAAACTATTAAATCACGTAATGCAAGCAAACTTCCTTAGCTATGATATAATTAAATGTTTTTTTACATGTTCATTGCAACGAATGTCTAACGTACGTCTTTTGGGCGTCCATTAGATGTCCAAAAAATGGGTTTAAACGAAAAACATCTCATTAATTGCCTAAGACACCATCAAACTCCGTGCAATTTTTTTTCACGCAATTTAAAAGAATTTATATACTCAAATTATATTCTCAATGAATATTGCTTCTATTTGCTCTTAAATTCTATCGTTTGGTATAAAAATAACTTTCAAGATAATCGAAAAGCCCTCACTTAAAATATAAAAATCACCATGCGTTTTTTTTATCCAATTGAAAAAGATTGATGAATTCCATTTGTGTCCATTTAAATTCCTGTAAGTAAAATAATAATTGTTGGTACAAGGAACTTAATTGCGAGCAGTATTAATGCTTTTGTAGATCTTTCGTAGAGTAATTGCCGAAATACGCGACCTTTTTTTCAACTGGATTTAATGCAAATGGTCCTGGCGGACTTTCTCTCTTCCATCTAGACCAATTATCAATAAGTTGTAAATAATAGTTTTTTACATTCTCATCTAATGAGAAGCTATTGGTTTTATGTAAAATTTCACTTTGTCGGTTTTCATCAAATCTTCACGTTTTGAAACCCACTGAGTCAGGAAAAACGATTTTTAAGAAGCCGTTTGTCTGTCTGTCTGTAGTCTGTGTTCTGTAGGCACGATAACTTTCGAAAAATTGATCAGATTGTATTCTGCTTTGGCACACTTTTTTTAAGGCCTAAAAAGAAAGAACAAGTTCGTAAACCAGCTATTTTGGATGAAAATTCAAAAAGTGAGCACGTTTTCAAAATGTTTGAAACCACATTTTTTCAAGATTTCAAAATTCTATGTATGATTATTCATAATATTCAGAAACTCAAACAATTTATTCCTATGACTTTTTTCTGTAAAAAGAAAATGATCAGAGTTAGAGCATTTTCAGAATCCAAAAAAACAAACTAAAATGAACATTTTAAGCTAAACAATGCATGATACGAAAAAAAAACCCTAGAAAAGAAAAACGCTGATTTTTGAAAGCCCTTCAAGATGGTTATAACAACTTATTTAATTAAGTCGAAAAGTTGAAAATTCAAAATTTGATCGTACCAAAAATTTCTGAAACCACGTTTTTTCAAGATTTCAAAATTCTGTGTACGGTTATTCATAATTTTTCGAAATTCAAACAATTTGCCTCTGTGATATTTTTCTGTAAAAAAAAATGCTCAGAGTTAGAGCATTTTCAGAATCCAAAAAAACAAACTAAAATGAACATTTTAAGCCAAACAACGTATGATATGAAAAAAACCCTAAAAAAGAAAAATGTTGATTTTTGAAAACCCTATAAGATGATCATAACAACTTTTTTAATTTAGACGAAAAGTTGAAAATTCTAAATTTGATCGTTCCAAAAAATGTTTAAACCACATTTTTTCAAGATTAACAAATTCTATGTACGGTAGTTCATAGTACTCAGGAACTCAAGCCATTTATCCTCCTGACTTTTTTCTATAAAAAGAAAATGATCAGAGTTAGAGCATTTTCAAAATTTTGGAAAAAGGACACGAAAGACGAAAAAATTTGAAAAAAAGGTACTTTAACCAAAAATATCTACAAGTTTGTCATAAACTCTGATTAAAAATAATATATATATATTAAAAAAAAAATCTGCCAGCTTTGCGGGTACATTCTTATAGCGCGCCATGTGCGTGGCTAGGAAGTTTGAACGCACCTGTGGCGCGTGGTTATTGATTCTTGCGCTTCGCGCTCCATGATGCATTCAAATCGCGCTATGCGCTCGGCCTTTGTGTTTACCCTACATTTGTGCGCAATTCTTTTAAAATTAAAGGTCAAACCATCGAAAAATTTTATTTGGTGATTGAGAATCCTGTTTTGTCGAACCTCCTTCGGCTTTAACCAACCCATTCTTATCATGTATCTCGTACTTCGCATTTGATTTTATCGAAAGCGCAAACTTTTTTACATTATTTTTTCTACGTTAATATATATTATTATATTATATTTATTTAGTTTTTGATATTAAACAGTAATAAACCAAATTTAAAAACAAAATGTATTTTGCCTAATTTAAAATTTCGTAAATATGTGCAGAAACAAAATTTTTTAAATTAAATTAAATGCACACTTTTTGAAAAAAAAATTTAACTAAATAAAATTTAAATAATTTAATAAACAAATTCTACATTTTTTTCTTTTGTGGGAAGAAAATTGCATTGTATTTCAAGTATTTGAAAATAGCAACAAAAAAAAAGAAATTATTTCAAATAAGGAAAAACATTTTTTTCAGAAAGCTTTAACATTATACGAAACATATACTTATAACTCAATCCATAAAAATAATATAATATTAGATAATTTCACTTATAATTAATAGAAGATAAGAAGATGGGAAGGAAAATAATAACATCATCAATTTATTTAAAGTTTATTTTTATTTTTAATTCCAATAAATTAACACCTATCGTTGAATATATATTATATATTATTTTATACACCTCCTCTACCTTGACTTCTTGCGTCCTCTTGCGCAACTTGGATCGTCCGCCACATTGCTAGCATCCAAAGGAAACTTTACAATAAACTGAGACACAACTGCAGGTTGTTGTCTTTCTCTCTTTTCCATCTGTTGAGCCTCTCGATACGAACAAACCTCCCAGCTCTCGATTTGTGTATGAATCCCCTGGGCATTCTATTCTGGCCGAAATGAATTAAGCTAAAATTCCAAATTAAAAAAAGGATTTCGTATCTTATTAACGAAGATTTACGCAATTTCAAACCAATTTTGAAGACATCAGAACATTGTTCATAATTTCAGAAAAAATTCAAAACATTTTATCTAAAAGAATTTTAATAATTTTAACAACAAAAAATTCAAAATTACAGACTCAGAAGAATTCTAAATCATTTTACTAAGATTTAAAATATTTTATTTTAACAGATTTAAAACGAATTCATACAAATTATAATGATTCGTAATAATTTAAAAATTACGCAACAAATTCAAATATATCACAGAAATATACAAAGATTTAAAAAAACAGTAAATCATTTCGCAAATGATTTCAAATAATTAATACAATAAAACAAATTATAATGATTCGCAAAAATAAAAAACTTACGCAAAAATGTCAAATATATCAAAGAAATATACAAATATTTTTAAAAAAACTGTGAATTATTTCGCAAAAAAGTTAAATTTTTAAGTCAAAAAAATAAGTTTTCTACAACACAATAAAATTTTGAGATTGAAAAAATGAATTTTTATCAAAACAGTTAAATTCATAAACAACAGAGGCAAATTTCCACGAAACAGTTAACTTTTCAAACAAAACATATAAATTTTCAACAACAAAATGAACTTACAGCCACATAATTAAACTTTCAAACCACAAAAAACAAATTTTCAAGCCAAAAAGACAACATATAAATTTTTAACAAAAAAGTTGAGTTGCACCACAAAATATGAAATTTTAAAAAACAAATTATTCTCCAACCATATAATTGAATTTACAACAGAAAAAGACAAATTTTTAGGTCAAAAAACCAAGGTCATCAAAATAATTTAATCTCTAAGCAAGAATTGAATTTTTAGATAAAAGCAACTTCTTAACATAACACTATCACTTTTCAAACAAGATTAATTTTAAACCGAATAGTTCAAATTTCGATAAAAATAACATTTTCAACGTAACAAAATCAATTTTTAAAATAAAAATGGTACTTTTTCAACAAAAAGAGGAATTTTTGCCAAAAAAAGTTTAATTTACTTTCAATCAAAAAATTAATCATAATGCCAGAATACTACAAAATAATTACCTTATTAGGTATTTATTATTTATTTATTTTAAATTAATTACTGAAATTAACAAACCGACACAAAAAATGATATTGAACTTGTAATACAAATGAGATGTCTTTTGAATCAATTAATAAATTTTCAATAATATATTTGAATTTCTTAATTCAAACACAAATTGTCAACCAATCCAAACGAATTTTCCAACTAAAAATATAAATTTTAAACAATGCATTTGAATTTTTAAGTAAAAAAAAAAATAATTAATTTTCAGTTAAATAGTTAAACTTTTAACCGACAAAAACTTAATTCTTAAGCTAAAACGAAAAAGTTTCGACAAAACAATTTCATTTTTAAGTCAATTACATTATTTAAACAATTAATTGTGTTTTCGAAATAAAAAGAGTAGATTTAAACCAAACAAGTTTATCTTTGACGGAAAAATATAAAATCTTAACAAAAAAGCTAATTTTCAATAAAATAATTCGATTCTTCACAAAAATAATACGATTTTGAGACAAGAAAATGAACAGTCAATGGACCTGTTTAATTATTAAACCATACTGACAACCTTCTCAGAAAACGTTAAATTTCCAACCGTAAAAAACGACATTTCAACAATAAAATTAATTTTCAACTAAAAATGTAAATTTCCAACCCAAAGGCATATTTTTAAACCAAATAGAAAACATTTCAACAAAAGCAATAACATAATTAAATCAATTAGTTATGTTTTCAAACCAAAACACTAATTTTACTTAACCAATTCAATTTTTAACACGAAAATATTAATTCTCAACAAAAAATTAAATTTTCAATCCGAAAAAAAAACAATTTTCAACAAAACAGTTGAATTTTTAAGCCAGTTAGTAAAAGCCAATCAGGTTTTCAAAATCAAAATTTTTTTACCTACGAATTCTTAAGAAATGAACTATTTTCTAACTCCTAAGAAAAATTGGTCCGTTTATGCTTAAACAACAAGTTTCTTCTCTTTTTAATTACTAAACTAAATTACTAAATTACTAAACTAAACTAAATAATTGAAATTTAGACAGAGGGAACTAATTTCTAATGTTTTTATTGCTACTTCACAATTGTTAACAAGTTTAAAATGTTATGATAAATAATATTACATTCCAATCTTTTTTGTGAAATTAATAGTAGTGCAAATAATATGCTATTCATTGTAACTGTATTAACAAAATAATTGGCTTTTATTAATTTAAATGAAAAATAGCAATCCTGAAAAGTCTTGATGAACGTTTTAATGTTAAATTATATCGAGGCGTCCTAACGGTAGGGTGCCAACGCACGCGACACGACTTGACGGTACTTAACCAAAAATAAAAACAATAAAAAACTAACCGAGAAGTTAGCGCTAGAAAGTCTTGCTCGCGTAACTGGGCAAGATGAGGCTAGAAGTTGACCAAAACTAAAAGGTGCTCACTAGCTTCATCAATTCATGAAAGTTCTATCTCGGGCGAGCAAAGCATGAAGGTTGCCACTTCTCGCGTTTAGTTTATAAGCGAGAAATGGCACCTTCATGTTTTGCTCGCCCGAGATAGCACTTTAATGTTTTGATGGAGCGAGCGAGCATCTTCTAGTTTTGGCCAACTTTTAGTTTCATCTTGTTCAATTCCGCGATCTAAAACTTTCTATTGCTTACATCTTGGTTAGCTTTTTATTGTTTCTATTTTTGGTTAAGTATCATCTAGTCGATCGCGCGCGTTGGCATCCTATCGTTAGGACGCCTTGATATATAGATTCTTGAAAGGAGTTTGACTATAAATATTAATTTTTACTTGGTCTATGAAGTGATACAAAATACTTTTAAAAAATGTGTCCACAGCGCGAACACATTCTCATCATCGCTTTGCTCGCGGCTCATTAATTTAAGCGCGCCTACGGCGCGAGTCTGTTGCGTCTTGAGCTTTGCGCTCGATAATATGTTTATCTGACGCTACGCGCTCGGTCTTTAAACTACCTCCACATTTGTGCCCATACCCTTTACAGTGAAAGTTTATTTATCATATAATATAAGCATCATAATATATGAAATTAATATTATATTTATTTCTGTACCTCGGTCTGGGACTTCCTATTCAGATATTGCAATATATAGTACAAATTTTATGATTACTTTATTATTTGTTCCTTAGTTTGCAATAATTTTTATTCTTAGCGTCCCTCAACAATATATCGTTTCAATAAATGTATATTATTACAATTCATAATATGCATTGATGTTTAAACATGTATGTTTAATTGTCTTGTTTTTATAGTTAGTAAAAAGTGTGCATCCTATAAAAATAATTTTGTTCATGAATATTTTGTTGCACTTTGTGTCGTTTTCCAAAAACGTATTTTTTTATTTCTAAGGTTCATTTTTACGAAAAAACGCATCCTATAAAAAAATAATTCATAAAAAATTTGTAGACTTTTTCGGGTGAACAACTTGTGTTCAGTAACTTTTTCTATACCTCGTACCGTTTGTCAAAAAATTAAATTTTTTTATTTTCAATGTTATTTTCTTACAGTTAAATAAAAAACTACGCGTCCCATGAGAAACTGATCAATAAAAAATTTGTACATCTTTTTCGACTAAACCAATTGTATCTATTCAATTTTTTTTCGTTGCTTCTATCTTTTGTCAAAAATTTAATTGGAAAAATGTTTAATTCTCTTTCTTACGAATAAAACCTAAAAATAAAACAAAAACTTATAATTTTCTGCTTTTTAGATAAAAGCCATAATGATAAATTGTTTGGGTTTCTGAGTACTCGTAATAGTCACACATAAAAATTGTCAATACATATAAAAAAATGATCACATTTTTGAAAATGCTCTAACTTTTACTATTTTTATCCAAATTGGCTGGCTAACGAATTCGTCCTTTCTTTTTACACCCTTATAAAGTTTGTCTAGGGGCAATTCAAGAGGGTAATTCGCTCGAAAGTTATCGAGTTCATAGACGACAATAACAACATTGATAACAATAACGTTGACAACGACGACAATAGCAACAATGACAACGACAGACAGAGACTATCGTCAAAACTATTTTTCGTAAATGATTAGAATGCAACAAGTTTCTAGTGGTGTAAAAAATAGAATGAAACTGATTTTAAAAAATTTTAAATGGATTATACCTTTATAGCCTAATACAGGTCTTAAACTTATTTTAGAGGAACTAGACTAGCTATGTTTGTGGGATTTTGTTCGTTTTTCGTTTATAGCATTTTTTAATGCTTCGAAGCAGTGTCACCTTTTATTTTGAGGCACATGTAACCATGAATCCCTCAATATAAGCAAATAATCCACTTCGATTCCACGAACTGTTTTTGAAGATTCAGCAACGGAAGAAGCTTGAGCACCGGCTTCTTCTAAAAAATTGGAAATCACAATCAATACAAAAAATTGAATATTCATTTGATACAATTCATAAAAGAATTGATAATAATAAAAATGATTGTTTTATTGATTATGCATTTGCAGTTCAAACCAAGCAGTTTTATTCAAATGAAGTTTTTATGTGATTTTCGTACATAATTGTCAATAGTAATTAGCAATTTTGTGTCTTTTTTTTAGTTCAGTAGAAGATTAAAATTTCAATTCTTATTGTATCGTCGTGATGAGAGATCAGAAACTTTTAGGTTGGACCCGAGTTTAGAAGGTTCCTTAAGGGTTCGGGTCCGAACTGGTCCCTTTAATTTCTGTAGAGTCCGGGCACGTACCTGAACCTGTTAAATTCATAAGGGTCCAGATGCAACATGCCACATTGAATTCCTCAAAAGTCCGATTCGGAATGCGGACCTTCTAAGTTCTAAAGGGTTCAGTGCAGACGCCGACCTTTTAAATTTATAAAGGTTCAGGTTACATGAGTTTCACGAAAACACACTAATTTAATACAATTTAAAAAATTTAAGTCGCTTTTTTTAATTTTCGCATTTTTATCCCAAACTCTTCTTCTGTGTCCTGTAAATCCCCCTTGTACTGACTGAATTCAAATGCACAAAGTTGATAAATATTTCCAAATTTGAGTAAACTTTTAGAATTTTGATCCGAAATTTGCGTTCTGTGCTTCTACCCCCCCCCCTCGTATTAACTTTCACGATGTTCTACCAAACGAACGAAATGTTCCAAATTTGGGTAAAATTGTAGAAGTTTAAAGAAAATTTTTGTTTTTCAATCCAAAATGCGTTTTCGGTGCCCCAAAGAGACTCTTTACTGACGGAGTTGCATAAAATTCTACCAAGCGAAGAAAGTTTTCAAAATTGAAGTAAAATTTTTAAACTTAACCCTAAATTCCTATTTTGCGTCCAAAAAAACCCCACCTCAGACTAAGTTTTATTGAAATCTGCCAAGTTAATACAAAATTTCGAACTTTGATTAAAGTTTTTGTATTTTGACCACAAATTCATGTTCTGCTTCTCGAAAATCCCCCTGCTACTGAGTTTTATAGAAATCTACAAAACTAAAACAATTTTCGGAAATGGAGTAAGATTTCCAATTTGAACCCCAAATCGCTTTTTTTGTGTCCCAAAAACACCCATCTCACTTTTTTGTATAGAAATGTACCAAATTAATAAAATTATCAATAATGAAGTGGACATTTTTATTTTGACCTTGAATGCGTAGCCTGTGACCCAAAATCCCATTTACTGAGTTTCACAGAAATGTACCAAATTAATAAAATTTTAGAAAATTATGTAACATTTTTGGATTTTGACCCAAAATTTGTGTTCTGTGTCCCGAAAACCCCCATCGTACTGACTTTCACAGAAATCTACCAAATAATAAATAATGAATAGTGTATAATTATGAATTAATTTTAGCCCCTAATCTGTATTCTGTGTCTAAAAACCCCCCTTACTAACTCAGTTTCTTGGAAATCTACGGAAATAATAACAAAAATTAATTTCAGAATTTGGAAATTCGGGGTTCTTATCCCTCTACATGATAAAAGCAGCCCTCGAATCTTGAGGCCTTTTCACACCTTCTCATGGTTGGCTGACGACCGACTTAATAATTCCAAAAACCCATTCATAGATCGAACAAATTACCAGGATTTTTCAAATTTTTTATTTCACCTTACTGAGGCTCGTTATCCATTAGCAAGTCATCCGCAACGATCATACCATCGTCTGTCTCTTCTTCATCTTCGCTGTCTGAATTGGAACTTTCTGATACTTCAGACTGCTCGGCTCTGTAGTTACTTGCAGTCCCATAACCGGTTGTGTGAATTTAAATTAAAAAGAAGAAAGTAATATTTTGTAAAATGTCTTCGAAAAACATGGTGGCCTTAAAAACCTGGAAAAAACTTCCCGGCCTGTTCCCGGTTATAAAAAATGTTTCCAAATCTTGAAGCATGTGTATTGTGTATGTATACACTATATACCTTCGGTGCGCAATGTGCTGCTTTAAAAAACTCATTTCTCTATAGTAAAACCAGAGTGGCTCCGCCACTGGACAAGCCAAACATGATCGCTCATTTTGTTTAAGTTTTTTGTGTTCACTGACGAATATTTTATCAGGCCAGTCCAAGCATTTTGAGCATGTTTCACTGGGAAAAATACTAAGTAATTTATATTAAGTAATTTTGGGGATCCAAGAACAAACTATGACGGAGATAAATTAGTTGGTCTATGCTTAGAAAGGGGTCTGTTTATTACAAATACTTGGTTTAGGCATAAAATGATCCACATTTACACCTGGTCTAAAGGAAATAGCCGCAGAATAATTGACTTTGTTGTTGCGGATGAAAGACTAAGAGAGTTAGTCAAAGATCTCAAAAATTAACTTAGGTCGGGGATGGAGCAAGAAGAGAACCAAGAAAACAAAACAAACGCGAACCAAAATTAAGAACCTACAAAAACCGGATGTGCGAATAGATTTCCAAAATAAGATAATCGAAAGCATAGATAGGCCAACATGGGAGGACCGTATAAAAAACAAAGATATAGAGGGCGCCTGGACAATGTTACGGGATATCCTTGTTAGATGTACGATCGAAGTGTGTGGTACAGCAGTTTTAGGAAGAATGTCTGGTGATGCGTGGTAGAATGATGAAATTCAGGCTGCCCAAAAATCAAAAAGAGAAGCGTACAAGAGAACTTTGAACATCACAGGTCTTAGCAATGAGGAAAGAAATAGACGTAGAAATGATTATAGACGCGAAAACAGGATACTTAAACGATTAGTTAAAGAAAGTAAAGATACAATCAGAGCAGAAGAAGAGATAAAAATACAAAAAGACTTTGAAGGAAGCAGGAAACTACTTTATGAAAAAATGAAAGGAAAAAAAAGTACAGAAATTGTCAACATAAGAAATAGTAGGGGGGAAATGGTATATAATGCAGACGGAATACCAGAGGCTTTCAGAGACTATTTTAGGAGACAATTTAGAGATGAAGCTATAGGACACCACAACTGCGATGATGAACACGATGCGATGGAAAAGTCAATTGAAAAAGTCTGTATCACTGAGGTTAGGGATATAATTAAGAACTTGAAAAACGGTAAGGCTGCCGGCGTAGACGGTATTAACTCTGAAATGCTTCAGCACGGTGGCGCGTGCATACCACGTAGACTGTGCGAATTGATAAATTTATATTTCGAGATGGGAGACGTCCCAGACGATTGGAAAAAAGCGATTATCGTACCAATATACAAGAGAAAGGGAGATAA
>NC_046659.1:28975354-28976553 GCF_010883055.1 Belonocnema kinseyi | reverse complement strand
CCTCCGCTGCTTTGTACAGAAATGCTCCTTTGCCTACTTCCTCGTGATTCCTGACCATTTTAAGAAGAGAGTCTCTTCCATTTGCAACTCTATGTGCTGCACTCAGAATAATCCTGTTGTGAAGACATTCAAGACTCAATATTCCGCGACCCCCTTGACGGCGTGAGATGTACAGTCGCGGTACGGAAGATTTAAGATGCATGCTTTTGTTCATGTGCATAACCTTTCTTGTCCCGATATCAAGAGATCTGAGCTCGTTCTTCGTCCTTGGAACGACTCGAAATGAATAGAGTAGTACCGGGACGGCAAGCATGTTCGTTGCAGATACTTTTGTTCCTCGCCGATAGTTCGGAAGACCAAATCTGTCGGATGAGACGTTTGTATCTGCTTCGGAGAGTGTCCTTTATAGATGTCACATCCTGAATGCGGCTCTGTGGCACGCCCAGGTATGTATAAGTCTCTCCAGCGCAAAGGTGTCGTATGGCGCTTCTATCAACGAGCTCAGGATCTTCAGAGATGCCATTAAGTTTTCCTCGCTTCAAATAAACCTTGGCGCATTTGTCTAACCCAAATTCCATTCCAATTTCCTTAGTACATCATTCGACAATCCCCAGAGCTAGATGCAGTTTCTCTCTGTTTTTACCATAGATCTTAAGATCGTCCATGTAAAATACATGAGTGACCTTGTACTTTCGATCTGCAGGTTTGCCGTACAAGTACCCTTCGGAATGGCGCAGTGCTAGAGATAGTGGCAATAATGTAAGGCAAAAGAGGAGTAGACTCATGGTGTCGCCCTGAAAGACACCTATCTGAAACGTGACCTTGTTAGTTGTTACACGATTTTTGCCAGATGAGATAGTAAATCTGGTTTTCCAAAGCGGCATCAATCTCTCTATGCACCCAACTATTTGCGGATGAACCTTTAAGTTTTCCAAATGACAGATGATAAGTCTATGGGATGTAGAATCGAAAGCTTTCCGATAATCAATCCAGGCCATCGATAGGTCACGCTGGTAGAATGCTGGATCTTTGCAGACACATCTATTGATGAGAAGGTTCCCGCGACATCTGGCTACGCCTTTCTTTGAGCCTCGTTCTTCATACATTTCTTGCCACACAGCTTCAATTGCCCGAACAATCCTATCATTTAGGATAGCTGTGAATATCTTATAAAGCGTGTTCAGACAAGTTATTGGCCT
>NC_046659.1:28971641-28975254 GCF_010883055.1 Belonocnema kinseyi | reverse complement strand
GAATCCATTTTCATTGGCTCCCCCAGCTCTAGATTGGTCGGCATTGTTGGCGGACCCATTGTCGGGAGCCCTGCGCGTTCTGTTGTTTTGAACCGCACTTACCACAACTATGTTTGGTGTTTTTATTGTTGTTCCCACGAGAAGCTAGGGAAAGGGGTTCGACCATCCCTGTAGAGCCCCGCATGCAAGGATAAGGCTGCATACTCTGAGAGGTCGCCCGGTATCTCAGAGTCACCGTTCTAGACAACTCACCCAGGTGCCATTCAGCTTTCGGCACGGTTTTCACACCTCCGCTTGGGGGTTAATTCCTTCGGGACCACCCCTGGACAATTGTCCGCGACTGCCTATTTATTTTTGTAACCATATTCAGCAGAAACCCTTGGTATAAGGACCCTCTATCCGCAACCCGAGAACGCGTTCAGTGGCTTTGTCACAGGCCCTTCGGTTTGATTCTAGAGGAATCAAAACCGAATATATATATATATATTAAATCAACTTATTTACGGATTGTTATTTGTATCATACTTGTTTGATGATACCGAAAATTTTGTTTGTTTTCACGTATTTCTAACGGCTTAAAAGATCCTTCTAGAAAGTTACAATTTTTATTTTTTCGAAGACCTACGACCTACTTTCAGGGCAGTACCTGCGGGCTTGGCCAGACTGTGAAGCTGATGTTTCTTGACTTTCTTGATTTTCAAATCGCTAGTTGAAAAATTAAAAGTTGACAAATTTCGTTACTTTGACATGCCTGTGGACAAAAGACCCTTGCTGGAGTAAGCTCACATACACTAAGGTACATGAATAGACCGAAAATTAGTAGAAAAAATTAAGTCGGGTGGAGCCTGATCATACCCGAAAATGAAGCAAAAAGTTTGCCGACTACTGTTCTAAGGCTAGGCTGTTTTGGAACAAATTGTCATATTTGGGCCACTGTTCGGATCTTCAGGGCGTGGCGCGATCAAGCAATTTCATTCAGCACCTAGAATCCCAAAACCTAATCCGCTTCAGGAGGATGACTGAAAATTCTACAAAAATAAAATATTCCAAATAGAAAAAGTAGTAATTAGAAAATTACAGTATCGGATATTTTGTTACTTCAGAAATTATATCACGTAAATTTTATATTGTGCTCCTTTTTCAAATTCAGTAATATCATAAGCTGTATAGGAAGTTTTATTATTTAGGAATTTTTAAATTGTCGTGAATTTTCTAATTCCTGGAATGCAAAAAAATTTTTTAATTAACAAAAGTTCAAACTTTGCATTATGTTTCGAGTGTTTTGATAGAAAAGAAAACACTTTTTTTGCGGAAATCTACGGAAAGATAAAATGATTAATAATCACTTCCATTTTAGTTATATTAAAAGTGTAGTGTAGCATATTTTCATTATTTTTCGAGTGTTTTTAAGAAAAAAAAACACTTTTTTTACTGAAATCCACGGAAAGATAAATTGATTTATAATCACTTTTGTTTTATTTATATTAAAACTGTAGTTTGGGAGATATTTTTATTTCGAGAGAAGCCTGCCAAATATAAAAGTATATCAATCAATATTAAATAAACAATAGTGCAAATTTTGCATTATTTTTCGAATGTTTTGGTAGAAAAAAAAACACTTTTTTACCGAAATCTACGGAATTGTAAATTGATTAATAATCACTTTTATTTTATTGATATTAAAAGTGTAGTTTCGAATATAATTTAGTTTCGAGAGAAGCCTGACAAATATAAAATTATATCAATCAATATTAAATAAACAATAGTGCAAATTTTGCATTATTTTTCGAGTATTTTGGTAGAAAAAACACTTTTTTACCGAAATCTACCGAAATGTAAATTGATTAATAATCACTTTTATTTTATTGATATTAAAAGTGTAGTTTCGGATATAATTTAGTTTCGAGAGAAGCCCGGCAAATATAAAAGTATATCAATCAATATTAAATAAACAATAGTGCAAATTTTGCATTATTTTTCAAGTGTTTTGGTAGAAAAAAAAAACACTTTTTTACCGAAATCTACGGAAAGATAAATTGATTAATAATCACTTTTATTTTATTTATATTAAATGTGTAGTTTTTAATATAATTTAATTAAGAGAGAAGCCCATCAAATATAAAAGCATATCAATCAACATTAAATAAACAAAAGTGCAAATTTTGAATTATTTTTCAAGTGTTTTGGTAGAAAAAAAAACTTTTTTTCCGAAATCTACGGAAAGATAAATTGATTAATAATCACTTTTATTTTATTTATATTAAAAGTGTAGTTTCGAATATAATTTAATTTCTAAAGAAGCCCGTCAAATATAAAAGTATATCAATCAACATGAAATAAACAAAAGTGCAAATTTTTCATTATTTTTCCTGTGTTTTGGTAGAAAAAAAACACTTCTTTTTACCGAAATCTACCAAGAGATAAGCTGCTCAATAATCACTTCCATTTTATTTATTAAATACTAAAAGTATAGCTTCGGATATAATTTGATTTCGAAAGAAGCCCGACTTATCAATATATGTAGCAATAAACATTAAATAATCGAAATTGAAATTTTTGCATTATTTTTCAAGAGGTTTGGCAGAAAGAAAACCTTTCTGAAAGAATCTTACATTATTTCATCTGGAATAAATGGTCAAATTAGTATATTTTTCCACTGTATTAATTCCAAATACTTCAAAAACTTTAGAAATTCAGCAATATCTTTATTATAATTTTATATTTTCTCAAAAAATTAGTGATAAGCAAGGGCTTTGTCTCGCTCTGAGGTATAAGCAGGTATAAGTTCTCCAATGTTACCGACATTGCAGTTTTCGCAAGGATAGTCTCAAGTAAAGAATAGATCAGTAGTGACCACTGGCGATAAGGCCGGGAACTAAAAAGCCGGTTTTCCGCAGAATTTTTCCTGGTTTATTTTACTTTGTTTTCATCAAAACCTTGTTTAAATAAATGAATAATTTAATCTTTTTTATTGATATTATGTTTATTATTACTTTCCGCATGGCGGGCTTCTCCCATTTTTAACATCCAAAATTTTCGGAATTAGATAATCTAAGATTTTGTTGATAAAAATTTTTAAAAATGAAAAAAATGAATTTTGAAGAGAAGCCCGCAATAGATTTCGATTTACTTTTAACAATGCAAAAAACAAAATTTGAATTAATGCATCATTTTGTGAGTGGTTTTGCTGAAACTATTTGGAGGAAGTTACCGTTTCACCTTAATCTTACTAGCGCAAGCGCAGTACGTCTTCATGTCAAAGTTGGGATCACCGTCGGCATGTGAGAGCCGCGCGGCGATCTACAGCTAACTGCACAGTGATCCCAGATCTGAAACGAGACGTGGTCCAATACTATGACACGTCTGTGTCCGTGTGAATATGGTAGGAGACGATGTAAATGCCTGGGTTGCGCGCGCAACCCATTTCTCCTCTTCTGAATTTGAAAACTCGAAGGTGCACGATTGCCTGTCGGAAAACTTCGGCGGTTCTATTTATATCTCTATTCGCTTCGAAATAAAATGAAGAGATTGGGATTTTAATATTTCCAAATTTCGATGCTGGGCTGGCGTTTCTCATGATTTGAATACTTCGCGCGCCTCTTTAATGCGTGTA